>NC_053435.1:41136864-41431128 GCF_007990345.1 Gossypium hirsutum | reverse complement strand
ATGTTCTGAATTGTTAAAATTCAAGCTTCGATTTAGTCGATTGCATGTGAATTTAGTCAATAGGACTTATATGAGAAAATTTAAAATGTGATAGGTCATGCATGAGGACCTATTAGTGCATGTGGAAGAAAAGGGGACTTGCATGTCAAATTCCCCTCCCTAATATGTAGTGGCGGCCATGCTATAGTGGAAACATGTCTCCAACATGTTATGCTAGTGATGCATGTTAGAAAAATAAATAATAAGCATGGTGATTAAAAAATGAAAGGAAGGGTGATGGAAAAAAAAATAACATGGTCTCACCCCCCTTGTTGCCGTGATTGAAGAAAGAAAAAAAAAAGAGTTCATTCTTGAACATCCTTGGCCGAATAGAGGAAAGAAAGGAAGGGGAAAAAGGCTTGAGAAAATCGGCTATGGTGGTTGCTAGACTAAGGTATGTTGATGTTGTCTTTGAGATGCATGCATGTTTTAAATAGCCCATGTTTAAACCTTGAATCTTGTTGATAACATGAGCAATCGGTCATGATAAAGGGTTCAAGGAATGGTTGTTGTTCATGTTATTTGGATGAGAAATGGTGAGTTTGTTGTTTCATGTTAAAGTTAGGTGAATGATGATAGAGGAGTGTTTGAACTATAAAAAAAATAAATCGGCTACCTTGTTATGAGCTAGGGCCGAATGTGGGTTTGGTTGTGCTTGAATATTACATGCTTGGTAGAATGGTGGATGAAGGTGCCGAATGTATGTTGGATTGATAGAGTCTCCAAATTGATTTTATGTGTGCATGCATGACCGAATATACGTGGTCACATGAGTAAGGAAATGAGTTATTTGATATGTGGTAAAAGTTAAGTACTAAATCGAAGGTTGCTAAATTGCCATTTCTTGGCCGAATATGTGCTTGATCAATGAAGGAATTGTTGAAGAACATAGGTGAACTTGGTGAGGGCAATCGGCCTAGTGTATAAATGATATGAAGATTTTAGGAAATTGTTTTGGTTAGGTGTATGTATGATTAAGTATATTCGGCAATATACTTAAAGTGGGTACATGATATTACATTATAATTATTGAGCTTGAGTATATGGATATGTGTATATGTGGTCATATAATGACATCTTGGTTTGAAAATTTAATGATGTGTGATTGCCGAATGTGATAAATAAATTCATGTTATTGAGTTAAATATTGAATACTCTTATTTGTATTATTTAAGCTCAAGAACCTAAAGAAGAGGCGTCCAACAAGGGGAAATCGAAGGTCATCGAGTAGCCGACTCGGAATTATTTTACCCACCATAAAGTAAGTCATTAAGCATGTAGTGGGTAGTGTTTCAAATGGTCATAATGTGTATGTATTGATGCTGGTTGGAATGAATAAATACACTTATATATATGCATGTACGTATGTGATGATGAAATTGTTGAATGAATGAAAAGAGGTAAGATGTACTGAGTTGTTGATCTCGGCACTAAACGTGCGGGATAACCATTTATGACCATGAGATGGGCGCTAAGTGCGCGGGATTAAATTATACAGCACTAAGGGTGCGATTTGACTATGTTGCACTCAGTGTGCGAAATGAATATGATGCACTAAGTGTGCGAATTGACCATGCGGCACTAAGTGTGCGAGCCTGACTATGTAGCACTAAGTGTGCGATTTGATTACGTGGCACTAAGTGTGCGAGTTGATTATATAGCACTGAGTGTGCGGGCTCAATGTACATTCATGAATCATTATGGACACTATGTGTGCGACACTATTGAGTCGATCGCGGACAGCGGATCGGGTAAGTGTCTTGAGTACATGGCTAATATGTGCTATGCTTATACTTGGTGTTGAGCTCGGTAAGTTGAACTATGTGACAACTATACTTGAAGTCACGTACATAAAATTTATCGTAGGATGGGTGAAAGCGTTTTTTGTTTGATTGTAACGAAAATAAATCGATTTATGAAATGCTTCAATGTCTTATTGATGAGTTATGAATTGTGAATGCATGAATTGATATGAATTGAATTGATAAGTTGGAGGAACTATGGTATGGTTCGGTATGGATGGAGTAAATTGTCTCGTTCTATTTTGTTTCCTCTTGTGATAATGTTGTTGATAGATGGTAGTGCATTGCTTATGACTTACTGAGTTATAAACTCACTCGATGTTTCCTTGTCACCCACTATAGGTTGCTTGGTCTCATCTATTTTTACGGGGTCGGGCCGTCATTGAAGTCATCACACCGGATAGCAAGTTTTGGTACTTTCTTCTTAGTGTGTTTAGAAGATCATTTTGGCATGTATAAGCTAGTACGTTGTGTTTGAATTATGGCATGTAAACTTTAAGCCATGCGAAAATGGCACGAATGTTCGATTGAATTGGATCAAGGGTAGGCATGAAACGGACCTAGTTACTTTCGTAACAGATGCTGGCAGCAGCAGTGTCATGAGATTGAAAAATCACTAAAAATAGTGGGAGTGGAATTAATTGATGAATAAATTATGTAATCGAAGCTCGATGAGTCTGCTTTCATGAGGAAGTAACGAAAAGATCATATAGGCAGTATATTAAGAGATAATCAGATTTTAGTGGGACAGGGCCAGAACGGTTTCTGGATTCCCTGCTCCGACTTTGGAAATTCATTATAAATTAACCAGAGATAATTAGGGGTCGTACCATATATGTGCAGATTCCTCTCTGAGTCTAGTTTTCACAGAAACAAACGCCAACAGTATTGAAGCCCCGTCCAGGGAGATATCCCAGTCGTAATGGGCAAAGGTCAGTGTAGTCGACCCCTGCAACTTGGGGGACTTTGACTAATAAACTGTACTAATTGGCCCAACCAAAAATTCTAGAAAAAATAAATAGATGGGCACATGAGTCTAGTTTCTGGGAAAAATTACAAAACTGATTTTTGAGTTACGAAACTCAAGATATGATTTTTAAAGCGGCTAGTACACAGATTGGGCAGTGTCTGGAAAATAAATTTTGTAAGGGGTTAAAGCCAGTTAACACCTCGTGTTCGACTCCGGTGTCGGTTTCGGGTTCGGGGTGTTACATTTTATTGGTATCAGTGCTATGGTTTAGTCGGTTCTAGGACTACCATAGCACGTATGAGTCTAGCTATACATGCCATAATGTTAATGTTTAAAAGGGTGATGACTTCTGACGGTTGAAATGTTTTTGTCTTGATTAGTAAATGGATCCCGGTGAAGAAAGAACCCTAGCGGATGACGTTGAGAGCGTAGCGGCTGCTCCTGCACAAGGGACGCCGCCTGTTGAACCTCAGTCATCTGCGAATAATCAAGGTGAGGGGGGCTAAACAAGCCTTCTTTACCATGATGAATGAGTGGGTCGCGCAATATGCCCGAGCCAACCCGGCTGTCCAACAATTCCCAAATTTGAATAATCCACCCCAAGAGCCTGTAAGGCCATCAGTCGCTGATCCTGTGAGGCTGAGTAAGCCACCTGTAGACTTGATTAGGAAGCGTGGGGCCGAGGAGTTCAAGGCCATAGTAACTGATGACGCCGAAAGGGCCGAGTTCTGGCTTGATAACACCATTCGGGTGTTCGATGAATTGTCATGCACACCCGATGAATGTCTAAAATGTGCTGTATCTTTGCTGCGGGACTCAGCCTACTATTGGTGGAGGACCTTGATTTCCATAGTCCCGAACGAGCGAGTAACTTGGGACTTCTTTCAAACGGAATTCCGGAAGAAATTTATTAGCCAACGGTTCATTGACCAGAAGCGTAAGGAGTTCTTGGAACTCAAGCAAGGCCGTATGACTGTATCTGAATACGAACATGAATTCGTAAGACTTAGTAGGTATGCCCGGGAGTGTGTAGCTGATGAGGTTGCTATGTGCAAAAGATTCGAGGAAGGATTGAATGAAGATTTAAAGCTACTAACGGGTATTTTGGAAATAAAGGAATTCGTAACACTAGTCGAACGAGCCTGCAAGGCGGAGGAACTTGGAAAGGAGAAGAGGAAGGCTGAATTTGAAGCTAGAGATTATCGTAAAAGATCGACGGGTAAAGCTCCATTCTCAGCTGTGAAGAAGTTCAGGGAGGACATTAATAAGTCGAGGGCGACTGCGGGAATTTCCATCAGGGCAAGACCATCGATGGGCTCCCGAGCTACTTCGGTAGCTAGTGTGGGCAATAATCGTCACGAGAAACCTGAATGTCCCCAATGTGGAAGACGACACCTAGGTGAATGTTGGGGCAAGTCTACTAACAGGGCCTGTTACGGATGAGAAGAATAAGATTCAAGGTGCAAGACCTAGTGGAGTGACATCTAGAGGTAGACCACCGAGAATATTAGGAGGCAGGGGTGGTAGTCAGAGGGGGGCCTCTGATACGGCCGATCGCGCCGAGAACCGTACTCCTGCTAGAGCATATGCCATTCGCGCACGAGAGGAGGCATCCTCCCCCGACGTCATCACTGGTACCTTCACTCTCTTTGATACTAATGTGATTGCATTGATTGACCCTGGTTCTACTCATTCATATGTATGCGAAACCTTAGCAACCAGTAAGACTCTACCTGTTGAGTCTACTGAGCTCGTAATTCGAGTATCAAACCCTTTGGGTCAATGCGTACTTGTTGATAAAGTGTGTAAGAGATGCCCTCTAATAATCCGAGAATCCTGTTTTCCGGCTGATTTGATGCTTTTGCCGTTCGACGAGTTTGATGTTATTCTTGGTTTGGATTGGTTAACCGCGCATGATGCGGTTGTGAATTGCAAAAGCAAGACTATCGATTTGAGGTGCGCAAATAACGAAATAATCCGAGTTGAGTCTGCGGACTTAAGGGGGTTGCCAGCTGTGATATCAGCAATGTTGGCCCAGAAATATGTAAGGAAAGGGTGCGAAGCATACCTCGCGTATGTACTTGATGATAAGGAGTTAGAAAAGAAACCCGAATCGGTGCCGGTGGTCTGTGAATACCCGGATGTTTTTCCTGAAGAGTTACCGGGTTTGCCACCTGTTCGGGAGGTAGAGTTTGGTATTGAGCTTGTACCTGGAACTACGCCTATTTCGATCGCTCCGTATCGTATGGCACTAACCGAGTTAAAAGAGTTGAAAGCTCAGTTGCAAGAATTGACGGATAGAGGTTTCGCTCGACCGAGTTTCTCACCTTGGGGTGCACCAGTATTGTTCGTGAAAAAGAAGGACGGAACCATGAGGTTGTGTATTGATTATCGTCAACTGAATAAAGTGACGATAAAGAATAAATATCCGTTGCCGCGTATTGATGATCTGTTCGATCAATTAAAGGGGGCATCGGTGTTTTCAAAGATAGATTTGAGATCGGGTTATTATCAGTTGCGGATTCGAGATTCGGACGTACCCAAAACTGCTTTCAGAACGAGGTACGGTCACTATGAGTTCTTAGTGATGCTGTTTGGGCTCACTAATGCCCCTGCGGTGTTTATGGATCTGATGAATCGGATCTTTAGGCCGTATTTGGATCGGTTCGTAGTTGTGTTTATTGATGACATCTTGGTCTATTCAAGAGATGAGGCCGAACATGCTGAGCATCTGAGGCTAGTGTTGCAAATTTTGCGGGATAAGTAGTTATATGCTAAGTTCAGTAAGTGTGAGTTCTGGCTAAGAGAGGTTAGCTTCTTGGGTCATGTGGTATCCGCATCGGGTATTCGGGTTGACCCGAGCAAAATTTCAGCCATACTTAACTGGAAGCCTCCGAGAAATGTTACCGAAGTCCGGAGCTTTCTAGGGCTCGCCGGTTATTACCGACGATTTGTCAAAGGTTTCTCGATGATAGCCACACCAATGACGAAGCTACTTCAGAAGGATGTTAAGTTCGAATGGACGGAGAAATGTCAGAAAAGCTTCGATCAACTGAAAACTCATCTGACTGAAGCTCCAATTTTGGTACAACCCGAATCGGGTAAAGAGTTTGTCGTTTATAGTGACGCATCCCTACTCGGGTTGGGTTGCGTATTGATGCAAGAAGGTCGAGTTGTGGCCTATGCGTCGAGACAATTGAAGCCACACGAGAGAAATTATCCGACCCATGATCTCGAACTAGCCGCCATTGTGTTTGCATTGAAAATATGGCGACATTATTTGTTTGGTGAGAAGTGCCATGTGTTTTCGGATCACAAAAGTCTCAAATATTTGATGACTCAACGGGACTTGAATCTGCGACAAAGACGTTGGCTTGAATTGTTGAAAGATTACGAGCTTGTCATTGATTACCACCCGGGAAAGGCTAATGTGGTTGCGGACGCCTTAAGCCGGAAATCACTGTTTGCTTTGCGAGCGATGAATGTACACTTGTCTGTTCTACCTGACAATGTGTTAGTAGCTGAATTAAAAGCCAAACCATTATTGACTCATCAAATTCATGAAGCTCAGAAAGTTGATGATGAATTGGTTGCAAAACGAGCTGAGTGTGATCCGAACAAGGAATCGGAGTTTCAGATTGATGATGATGGTTGTTTGAGGTTTAGAAGTCGTTTGTCCGTTCCAAGGAATTCGGAACTCATTCCGATGATCCTGAACGAAGCCCATTGTAGCCGAATGTCAATTCACCCGGGGAGCACGAAAATGTACAACGACTTGAAACGTCGGTTTTGGTGGCATGGTATGAAGCGAGACATCTCCGACTTTGTTTCGAGATGTTTAATATGTCAACAAGTGAAAGCGGAACATCAAGTGCCTTCAAGGTTACTTCAGCCGATCATGATACCCGAGTGGAAATGGGACCGAGTCACAATGGACTTTGTGTCCGGACTGCCATTGTCCGCAAGTAAGAAGGATGCGATTTGGGTTGTTGTTGATAGGCTGACTAAGTCGGCTCACTTTATCCCCGTGCGTACGGATTTTTCATTGGATAAACTAGCCGAATTGTATGTTACTCAGATTGTGAGATTGCATGGAGTACCTATTTCTATCGTGTCGGATAGAGATCCGAGATTCACCTCGCGATTTTGGAAGAAATTGCAAGAAGCTCTGGGTACCAAGCTGCATTTTAGCACCGCTTTTCATCCCCAAACCGATGGTCAATCCGAGCGGATAATTCAGATACTCGAGGACATGCTGAGATGCTGCATCCTTGAGTTTAGTGGTTCATGGGAATGGTATGTACCTTTGATTGAATTCGCTTACAACAATAGTTTTCAATCAAGTATTAAGATGGCACCTTACGAGGCTTTGTACGGTCGTAAATGCCGTACACCATTGTTTTGGACCGAGCTCGGTGAAAGTAAAATTTTCGGAGTTGATTTGATTAAAGATGCCGAACAGAAAGTAAAAGTAATCCGTGAAAGTTTGAAGGCAGCCACAGATCGTCAGAAATCGTATGCGGATCTGAAACGGAAGGACATTGAATATCAGGTGGGAGATAAAGTGTTCCTTAAAGTTTCGCCTTGGAAAAAGGTACTTAGGTTTGGCCGTAAGGGCAAGTTGAGCCCGAGATTCATTGGGCCGTACGAAATCTCCGAACGAGTGGGGCCAGTTGCGTATAGATTGATTTTGCCCCCTGAGCTTGAAAAGATTCACGATGTCTTTCATGTTTCGATGCTTCGACGCTATCGATCTGATCCGTCGCATATAATTAGCCCATCAGAGGTTGAAATTCAAGCCGATATGAGTTATGAAGAAGAACCGATACGTATCCTAGCTCGTGAGGTGAAAGAGTTGCGAAACAAAAGGGTTCCGTTGGTTAAGGTGTTGTGGCTCAAACACGGGATCGAGGAAGCAACTTGGGAACCCGAGAGCTCGATGAAAGAACGATATCCAAACCTATTTACTGGTAAGATTTTCGAGGACGAAAATTTCTTAAGTGGGGGAGAGTTGTGACAGCCCAAAATTGACCCTAGCCGGGAAGTGGTTTCGGGACCGCTAAACCGAGTCACCGAAAGGTTTGAATGTGATGTTTATTGTCTAGAATATGTAATCATGAATGTGTAAAAATTTCAAGCTTCGATTTAGTCGATTGCATGTGAATTTAGTCAATAGGACTTATATGAGAAAATTTAAAAATGTGATAGGTCAATGCATGAGGACCTATTAGTGCATGTGGAAGAAAAAGGGGACTTGCATGTCAAATTCCCCCTCCCTAATATGTAGTGGCCGGCCATGCTATAGGTGGAAACATGTCTCCAACATGTTATGCTAGTGATGCATGTTAAGAAAAATAAAATAATAAGCATGGTGATTAAAAAAATGAAAGGAAGGGTGATGGAAAAAAAAAATAACATGGTCTCACCCCCCCTTGTTGCCGTGAATTGAAGAAAGAAAAAAAAAAGAGTTCATTCTTGAACATCCTTGGCCGAATAGAGGAAAGAAAGGAAGGGGAAAAAGGCTTGAGAAAATCGGCTATGGTGGTTGCTAGACTAAGGTATGTTGATGTTGTCTTTGAGATGCATGCATGTTTTAAATAGCCCATGTTTAAACCTTGAATCTTGTTGATAACATGAGCAATCGGTCATGATAAAGGGTTCAAGGAATGGTTGTTGTTCATGTTATTTGGATGAGAAATGGTGAGTTTTGTTGTTTCATGTTAAAGTTAGGTGAATGATGATAGAGGAGTGTTTGAACTATAAAAAAAAAAAAAAATCGGCTACCTTGTTATGAGCTAGGGCCGAATGTGGGTTTGGTTGTGCTTGAATATTACATGCTTGGTAGAATGGTGGATGAAGGTGCCGAATGTATGTTGGATTGATAGAGTCTCCAAATTGATTTTATGTGTGCATGCATGACCGAATATACGTGGTCACATGAGTAAGGAAATGAGTTATTTGATATGTGGTAAAAGTTAAGTACTAAATCGAAGGTTGCTAAAATTGCCATTTCTTGGCCGAATATGTGCTTGATCAATGAAGGAATTGTTGAAGAACATAGGTGAACTTGGTGAGGGCAATCGGCCTAGTGTATAAATGATATGAAGATTTTAGGAAATTGTTTTGGTTAGGTGTATGTATGATTAAGTATATTCGGCAATATACTTAAAGTGGGTACATGATATTACATTATAATTATTGAGCTTGAGTATATGGATATGTGTATATGTGGTCATATAATGACATCTTGGTTTGAAAATTTAATGATGTGTGATTGCCGAATGTGATAAATAAATTCATGTTATTGAGTTAAATATTGAATACTCTTATTTGTATTATTTAAGCTCAAGAACCTAAAGAAGAGGCGTCCAACAAGGGGAAATCGAAGGTCATCGAGTAGCCGACTCGGAATTATTTTACCCAACATAAAGTAAGTCATTAAGCATGTAGTGGGTAGTGTTTCAAATGGTCATAATGTGTATGTATGGATGCTGGTTGGAATGAATAAATACACTTATATATATGCATGTACGTATGTGATGATGAACTTGTTGAATGAATGAAAAGAGGTAAGATGTACTGAGTTGTTGATCTCGGCACTAAACGTGCAGGATAACCATTTATGACCATGAGATGGGCGCTAAGTGCGCGGGATTAAATTGTACAGCACTAAGGGTGCGATTTGACTATGTTGCACTCAGTGTGCGAAATGAATATGATGCACTAAGTGTGCGAATTGACCATGCGGCACTAAGTGTGCGAGCCTGACTATGTAGCACTAAGTGTGCGATTTGATTACGTGGCACTAAGTGTGCGAGTTGATTATATAGCACTGAGTGTGCGGGCTCAATGTACATTCATGAATCATTATGGACACTATGTGTGCGACACTATTGAGTCGATCGCGGACAGCGGATCGGGTAAGTGTCTTGAGTACATGGCTAATATGTGCTATGCTTATACTTGGTGTTGAGCTCGGTAAGTTGAACCTATGTGACAACTATACTTGAAGTCACGTACATAAAAATTTATCGTAGGATGGGTGAAAGGCCGTTTTGTTGTTTGATTGTAACGAAAATAAATCGATTTATGAAAATGCTTCAATGTCTTATTGATGAGTATATGAATTGTGAATGCATGAATTGATATGAAATTGAATTGATATGTTGGAGGAACTATGGTATGGTTCGGTATGGATGGAGTAAATTGTCTCGTTCTATTTTGTTTCCTCTTGTGATAATGTTGTTGATAGATGGTAGTGCATTGCTTATGACTTACTGAGTTATAAACTCACTCGATGTTTCCTTGTCACCCACTATAGGTTGCTTGGTCTCATCTATTTTTACGGGGTCGGGCCGTCATTGAAGTCATCACACCGGATAGCAAGTTTTGGTACTTTCTTCTTAGTGTGTTTAGAAGATCATTTTGGCATGTATAAGCTAGTACGTTGTGTTTGAATTATGGCATGTAAACTTTAAGCCATGCGAAAATGGCACGAATGTTCGATTGAATTGGATCAAGGGTAGGCATGAAACGGACCTAGTTACTTTCGTAACAGATGCTGGCAGCAGCAGTGTCATGAGATTGAAAAATCACTAAAAATAGTGGGAGTGGAATTAATTGATGAATAAATTATGTAATCGAAGCTCGATGAGTCTGCTTTCATGAGGAAGTAACGAAAAGATCATATGGGCAGTATATTAAGAGATAATCAGATTTTAGTGGGACAGTGCCAGAACGGTTTCTGGATTCCCTGCTCCGACTTTGGAAATTCATTATAAATTAACCAGAGATAATTAGGGGTCGTACCATATATGTGCAGATTCCTCTCTGAGTCTAGTTTTCATAGAAATAAACGGTAACAGTATTGAAGCCCCGTGCAGGGAGATATCCCAGTCGTAATGGGCAAAGGTCAGTGTAGTCGACCCCTGCAACTTGGGGGACTTTGACTAATAAACTGTACTAATTGGCCCAACCAAAAATTCTAGAAAAAAATACATAGATGGGCACATGAGTCTAGTTTCTGGGAAAAATTACGAAACTGATTTTTGAGTTACGAAACTCAAGATATGATTTTTAAAGCGGCTAGTACACAGATTGGGCAGTGTCTGGAAAATAAATTTTGTAAGGGGTTAAAGCCAGTTAACACCTCGTGTTCGACTCCGGTGTCGGTTTCGGGTTCGGGGTGTTACAGGGTTTTAGAGAAGAAACTTGGAATCTTTTAAGAAGGTTATGGAATGATAAGAATTTTCCTTGGATAGTGTGCAGAGATTTTAATAAAATTTTATATTCTTTCGAGAAGGTTGGTGGGGTACCAAGGGAGGAATGTAGAATGAAGGCTTTTCAAAGAGAACTTGATGATTGTAAATTTAGGGATGTGGGGTATGTGGGAAATTGGTTCGCTTGGGAGCGTGGAAACTTGCCTGAGACAAATATTAGGGAGATGTTGGATAGTGGGTGCTAATGAGGAGTTGTTGGGCATGTTCCCTCACACGAAAATCAAACATCTTCCACATTCGATCACGGATCATTGTCTGATCCTTCTTAATATTGTTAGAGAATCAAGGACAAGCAAAGCAACTATGTTTAAATTTGAGGTGTGATGGACGTTGGAGGAGTTTTTTGAAGGAGAAATTATGAGACTTTAGGATTCAGCCAAAGGTTCTATCTTTGAAAAATTAATAGATTTGAGTACTGGTTTGATTAATTGGGAGAAGATGATTAAGGAAAATCGTAATAAATTGAAATATGTCCTTTCTAAAAAAATTGGATGATCTTATGGCTGAGGATCGAGATGATGATAATTTGGCGGCACTCATTGATGTCAAGATTCAATTGAACTTTAAACTTGATAAGGATGAAGCTTTTTGAGAATAGCGGGCAAGAGCTAATTGGCTTCATTTAAATGATAAAAACACGATTTTTTTCCATAGATACACTTCGTTTCGAAGAAAGAAAAATATCATTGAAAGTTTGGATTACGAAGATGGTACATTAGCAAGCATGGAGGATGAGTTTGGGGAGCTAGCTATGGATTATTTTCAAAATCTATTTTCTTCGAATGGGATTGAAGATTTGTTGCATATTTTATCAGGGATTAAAACAAGCATCTCTTAAGACAAGAATATCTTCCTTTTAGCAAAGTTCACGGAGGGGGAAGTTTACACAGCTTTGAAAGAAATAGGGCCCAGAAAAGCTCCGGGTTTAATGGTTTCCCAGCTATGTTTTTCTAGAAGTATTGGCATATCATTATGAAGGATGTTCTTGCTTACTGTTTGGGTGTTCTTAATGAAGATAATGATCTTGAACTTGCAAATGTTGCCGAGATCGTTCTTATTCCTAAATCCAAAATCCAAAAAATTTAACAAATTTTAAACCCATTAGCTTGTGTACTATTTTATATAAACTTGTGGCAAAAGTTTTAGCAAATAGACTTTAGAGTGTTGTTGGGAACTATGTCGATTGTGCTCAATGCACTCTTGTACTGAGGAGATTGATTTTTGATAATGTCTTACTTGCTTATGAACTGCTGTACACTTTTTTTCCAAAAGCATACTAGTAATAAATGCTATATGTCAGTAAAGTTAAATATGAGTAAAGCCTATGACAAGGTTGAATGGGCTTTATTAGAGGTATTATGTTAAAGATGAGTTTTGGTACTGATTAGTTAGGGCTCATTTTAAGATGTATTTCTTCGACTTCTTACTCGGTAATGGTTAATGGTTGCATGGGAAGACATTTTTGGCCTTCAAGAGGCCCTCGTCAAGGGGATTCTCTTAGTCCTTTTTTATTTCTCTTTTGCATTGAAGGAATTTCAGTCCTGATGAGGCTGGATATGGATGGGAGGTTTTTGAAAGCGGTACAAGCTAGTAGATGAGGGCCTAGAATCTCACATATTTTGTTTGCAGATGATGGTATCCTTTTTGAGGAGGCGACAACCAGAGATGCTCTCTTATTGAAAGATATTCTTAAGGAATATGAAATTTGTTTTGGCCAAAGTGTGAACTTTAGTAAATCATCAATTTTTGTTAACTCAAATGTACTTGAGAGGGAAAAGAACTGGGTTTCAAATTTGACGAGACTGTGTTTTTCAAGTAATGCTGAAAGGTATTTGGAGTTGCCAAATATGGTGGGTAAAAATAGAAAAGCATCTTTCCAAAGTCTAAAGGATAGGATTAATGTAAGAATCGAGAATTGGAGTACAAGGCTCTTGTCACAAGGGGGAAAAGAAATCTTTATTAAAACTGTGTTGCAAGCAATTCCCACTTATGCAATGTAATGTTTCTTATTTCCTAAGTATTTTTGTGGTGAAATTAAAAGCATTATAGCGAAATACTGGTTGCAAAAAGGACAAGGGAGGCATGGGATTCATTGGTATGAATGGAGACATATGTGTAAGTTGAAGGAGAACAGAGGGATGGGTTTTAGAGACTTGGGAAAGTTTAATATTTCTTTGCTAGCCAAACAGGGGTGGAGAATTAGTACTTGTCCAAATTCACTTATTAGTCGGGTGTTGAAAGCTAAATATTTCCCAAGATCTGATTTTATGGATGCTCAATTAGAGACTAATCCGTCATACACATGGAAAAGTATTTGAGCGGCTAAAGGGGTTTTAAAGGAGGGCTTATGTCTGCGTGTGGGTTTAGGGAATAAAATCTCTGTATTTGATGATGCATGGATTCTTGGTAATGAAAATTTTAGAGTGTCCAGTAATAGTCAAATTTTGCAAAATTTAATGGCGTCAGAGTTAATTGATTCTAATGTCGAAGTTGGAAGCAGGGGTTAATTAAGGATACCTTCATGCAGTCGAATGTTGATCATATTCTTCAGATTCTGCTTGCTCAGGATGCCCATGAAGATTTTTTGATATGAGGTGGGGAGCTTTCGGGGGAGTTCTCGGTTGGTAGCGCCTACAAACTATTACAAAAAAATTTGGAGGATCCTAGTACTTATGCATTACAGACCAGATCTTGTGATTTTTATAAGCTCTTATGGAAACTAGACCTCCCGGGAAAAATTAAAATTACATTCTGAAGGATTTCTTAGAATTATCTACCTACATTTGCTAACTTAAAATTACATTATGTGGAGGTGAGGATGAATCAATGGATCATTTGTTCTAGCAATGTCCTATAACAGTTGATGTTTGGTCAAAGTTATTTGTCTGCAATTTTTAATTAATCAAGGTCTGGAGTTCAAATATTGGCTTACCTAGAATTTATGAATCTTGTACCACCCATTTAAGGAAGTTACTCTGTTGTGCACTCTGGGCTATTTGGAAGGACAAAAACAAAAGGGTTAATGAAAAGAAAGTTATTATAGGTAAAGATACTACAAATTTTATTTCTAGCTATATAGGAGAACTTGAAGGGTTGGAAAAATATACCTGTACAAATAGTAAGGAGGCAGTTACTTGTATAACTCCGATGAGTTTAGTCATCAAAATAAACTTTGATGGTGCTTTTGATGGCCGGAGTTTTCAATCGGCATTAAGAGTGGTTGCTAGAGATGAGTGTGGAACAGTACTCTTCACTTGTACAAGTTTTCATGAAGGAGTAGCGTCTGCCTTTGCTACTGATGCTTTAGCATGTCAACTTGTGGTAAGAGTGAGTGTTGACAAAGGATAGAGCCGAGTCATTATCGAAAGGGATTCATTAACAACAGTTAAGAAATGTAAGTCTCTGGAATTTGATAAATCACTGATTGGTGTTTACATCAAAAATATTCAACAAATGAAGAATAATTTTCAAAAAATTAGTTTCAATCATGTTCCAAGACTAGCAAATGAATTTGCTCATGTTCTTGCGACAAAAAAGCTAAAAGGGGAGAAATCAACTTACTTGGAGGGGAATGCTTCTTCGAATGTTGATACTAGAAGGGTGAGGGGGAGGCTAAGAGAACCAGATTGAAAGAGGAGGGGAAGGAAATTGAATGGGGGTAAGGAGTTTTTTTAGATATATGGTCTATCTGTTGGATGCTCCTTTATTTTTTGTGAAACCGCCAATTATGAACATTGAAGACTTGTTGGGACGGGAAAAAACAACATATTTGATTGGGTGTAAGGGTTCGTGCCTTTTTGCTTCTAGATTCTTCCTGTTTTGGTTTTTGTGTAATTTTTCTATTATTTGTGTTTTCAATTACTATTTATTTTTGGTTTTTTTGGGTCGTGTTTTGGTTGTTTTTGGACCTATATCTGCATTGTTTATTTTTTGATTTGATTTTTGGATCAATGAGAAAGTAAAAAGCCTAATCTGTTTATAAAAGAAGAAAGCCATGATAATAGCCATGAGAAATTAAGGGATGAAGAGAGTATAAGTTATTTAATGTCCTTTTTTTTCTTTTCTTTTTTTAAATTAGGTAATGTGCTCTTACATTTGAAAATGCATAAGTCCTTTTAGTTTTTATTCCTCGCTATCATATGCTCTTGATTTGCATTCAATTGCACTTAGGTTACAATAATAAAGAACCTATAAGCTTTATTAATTTTTATCCACTTGTTTTTCCTTTAATTATCTTTATCCAAATATAGGCTAAATAAATATATGAGAGAGTATTACCTGTCCCAAATGTGGTGTATGCGCCTTATTATATTAAATATATTAATTTTTTTCTCGTGTGATGCACAAGTTTTTCATATATATTGTTTAGTGTTTTTTTAATATATATATATATATATATATAAATTTCTACCAATATTGTAACAAAAAATTAAAATATTTTTTTTGTAATCATATTTATTATTACATCATATTTCAAAATATAAAAATAATAAATTTATTTTTTATTAAATATTTTCAACAAAATAAAATGTATAATTACATAAATAATTTATTTTATTTTTAACAGAAATGTGATTTTTTTAAAAAAAATGAAGCAATTTCTTAATTTTTAAAATGTTGGAAATAATGAAGACTTAACTTATGATTTAGGACTAGAGCACTTTAAATAATCTAACAAAACATGGATGAGTCTAAAAAGGAATTTACAAATTCATGAAAGCTATAAATCTCTATCTTGTTGCCTTAAGTTGAATTTGCATACTATTGATTATTTTAATTGAAAATGCGAGTGTTTTTTGGTCTTGTTTATTTATTTTTAAAATTATTATTATGTTTGGAGGGTTTTCTCTTCATTTTTATGCTTAGATGTTTATATCTTGTATCTTAAAGTATTTTTGATGTGTATATATAACAAGGAAAAATTTATAACCGTTTATAGCCGTTGGAGTTAATTTCTAACCATTGAAAGCATTGCAGATAAACTTGTACCGATACAACTTACAAGATGTATGGGTAGAAATAAACTTGTATGGGTAGAACTTAACATGTATGGATAGAAGTGGAGTTGTATATATACATTGCACAATATGTATGGATAGAAGTCTTTAGAGTTTCACAATAATCAAGCAAAAGCCAATGTGCTTGTTTTAATCCTCCCTTCCATTAATAGTTTTAGAAAACAAACTACATGCCATTATTTTACTTCTAGAAAAAATAAAATCCTAAAAAAATTATTTGAAATGCAAACCGAGCCATTTTATTTTATATAATATACATAACTCATAGTTATGTAATATACATAATCCATGCTAAAAATATATCTATAACAAAATAAAAACAAAAATAATGACCTCAAAACAATTCACATAAAAAGATTAGATCTATTATCATCTAATAACAACATATCAGAATCGAAATACAAAAAAATGAAACAAAACAAAAACAATTTAATAAAAAAAATCAGCCAACAAACCTTAGAAATTATAACTAATATGGAAATAAGACCTTAATCAAGAATTAAAGCAAAAGAATCAAAATAAAAAAACACAGAACAAAGAATTAATTGATCACGAGAGAAATGAAAACGAGTTTAAATAATCGAGGATCTGAATGCCAAACCTTTCTAAAAAGAGAGACTTGAAGCTAAAACAATACAACCTAGAGGCTCGAAACAAGAGAGGTAACTAGAGAGTATAGGTTTTCGAGCCAGTCTCTCGTTCTATTTGATACTCAAGTTTGCTTACTTTAGCTTCCTAAAATACCCTTTACGAGATTTTTTTTGACAGATATATTCTTCGATTTCTTAGTTAAGCCTGGTTTCATGTACACGTGCATGAAGTATCGCGTGATTTAAACTGACCATCATTATTGGTAAGGTGTTTTTACACACTAAGTTGAGAATGGCATTTGACTTTTGGTTTCAGGTGCGGGTCGTATTTAGATTAGATGATCCAATTATGTCGTAATAGGGCATGGGCAAAGAGTACTTTTTTACAAAACACCTCTCCAAATCTTGGGGAGAAAGAAAACAGAGGTCTCAGGAATAATTGGGAATAGTGCCATTTTTAAACCCTTGTTTTATCTTAGTATTTATATTTTTTATCAATTTTATTATTTGAATTTGATAATTAAGTTTATTTTGGTCTTTAATTTTAGATTTTATCAAGATTCAATAATGTCACATTTTGAGTAATATTTTGAATATGATTTATGCTTTAGTTATGAGTAGAAAATTTTGAAAGATAAAACAATATTTAGCACCTAGTTGTAGGGAAAGTATGAGTATGGAGTGTTTATCTAGTAAATGTGAGATTAAAATTAACATTAAAATTAATTTTTAATTAAAATAGTGAGAAAGTGAGCTATGGGAGTATTTTCTAGTCAATTTAAGATTAAAATTAACTTTTTTAATAAAAATAGTGAATAAGTGAGCTATGAGAGTGTTTTCTAGTCAGTGTAGGATTAAAATTAACTTTTTAAATAGTGAAGAAATTGTCATTTATTTATAGGTTAGGTGTGAGCATGGGAGTGTTTTCAAATAAATATGGGATTAAAAATTAACTTTTTAAGGTATTAAAATTAATTTTCAATGAAAATAATGAAGAAATGAGCTATGGGAGTACTCTCTAAGTTAATATGGAATTAAAATTAAAATTTTAATTTCTTAAATGAAAAGTATATATCTTTTTATCTTAGTAATTTATCTGAAAAAACAAAATAAATTTTAGTTCTAAATTGTTTCCAAACCAATACAACTCATTCATAATAAATATATTATTATATATAAATAATTTTAAACTGTAAGATTTTTTCATAAATTTCTTTAAAGAAACAAACTTTAAAGAGCTTATGAAGATAGTGAATAAATTTACACTTATTTATAGTGTAAGTATGAGCTAGGAGAGTGTTCTCTATTTAATGTGAGATAAAAAATTAGTTGTAACGCCCTCAACCCGATTTGATTCGTCAGATTCGAATCATGGATGTTACACCTCTTTTTACAAACTTACTCAGAAACATAGCATAATTTTTTTTTAAATATTTACATCTTATTCAAGAACTCTGTTCTAACTTGACTCACAACTTGAAGTACCATAAGTAATTACAACCATCGTGCAAGACAATAAAAGGGTAAGAACTTACAAGCAAATATCATAACTTAATTACAATTTTGCTGCCAACACATTTTGTATGCATAATAGTCAACCTCACCACCTCTGGTGTAGCTTTGGTGTCATCTCTCTTAGCGTACCCATTCATCTTACCTGCGAAACACTGACGTAAGTTCATGATAACTTAGTGAGGTGAATTCCCTTTACCTGTATCGCCCCAGCACTATGCATCTGGTAATTTCATTATCATCTCATTGTTCTTCATTTTTCAACTTGACTTTGGCGAGTACCTTTCTTCTTCATGCCATAAACGCCATACCTTACTTTGTGACCATGCATAACCCTTAGCATCTTTAATATATTACCAAATTTCTTAACCCAGCCTGTTCATGATTCCTTAATTGTTCTCATTCTTGAACCCATGTTTACAAAACTCTATTGATTAAGTTGTTCTTTTAGTCTACTTGGTTCATATTATGAATTCACCACAGCCCCTAGTGCATTTCATTTTCTCTTTATGTATCTTAAGACTATGCAAGATGCACCACCACATTTCTTATAGAATTATTTCTCTCAATGTTCGCTATACACATTATTTCCTCAAAGTTAGCCAATCGGATTGTTCTTTCAGCGTTTGCCATTTTTACCATTCTTTTAGAGTTTGTCACATTTACCATTCTTCCCTTTCTGGTTCCTCCATAAAAGTGTTCCCTTTAGACGTTGTCTTCTAAGACTTCCATTTAGAATGCACCACGAGAGTGTTTCTTTCCATAGATCACCACGAAGGCTTCCATTTCAGTTACGCCACAAAAGCTTCCACTTCAGATACACCACAAAGGCTTCCACTTCAGATACGCCACAAAGGCTTCCATTTTCTGACGTGTTTACGATAGGGATTTACCTAAACTCACATTACATGAGGTTTGCCTCTTATCATTTGGAATCATACAGAAACCCCATTCAATAATGACTTTCCTTTAGTTCTTCCCATATGATGCCATAACCCACAAGCTATGGTCTTATACTATATAGTTTTTCTATATGACGCCATAGCCCACCAACTACGGTCTTACACGATATGGTGCCATGGATTTTTCCTTTCAGGGAATCGTGTTTAAAGTCCCAATGGACTTCTTTAGATAGCTCCAGAGACTGACACAAACTCATCACTCATACTGATTTATTCATAACAGACACATTCACATATTCATTTCAATCTTCAAATTCCTATTACACACTTAGACCATAATTAATATATTTCTCATCAAAATCATCACATCTTACTTTCCTGACCTGAATATCATGGTTTTATCTATTTTCAACAAATTTTCTAGCATGCATAATACATACGCAAGAGTTAGCTTAGGGACCCACCTAATAAACCCCCTAACAACAGCTTGATCTCCAAATCCCGACATCAAATCCAGAAGTTTGCAAAAGCCACTGCTTATAAGACATAAGGGTACCATTAGAATTCATTCGTACAACTCTTATCATCGTCATGACCCTAGATAATTTTCATGTAACCCTTCTCTTCCTTATCATCCCACATACTTATAAAACAAACTTACTCTTACAGAAGTCAACATGCATGTCCAGAATGCTTACCTAGGGTACAAAACAATCATTTTTATGAATTTAAATATTTAGTTCCAGCTTGGCAAGAAATATCTGTCGCGTGTGAATATGATGTGCAAATGTGCAAGTATACACGTCGAATCAAGTAATAAAGTGATGAGTGAGTATCGTTCCCATGAGGATTAGATATATCTTTGTTTAAATTATTGCGATTGAACATCAAAGATTATTAAGGTAATTGGTTTGTACTGCAATTAAGATTTGGATTAACATAATAGAAATGAAAGTAAATAAAAATGCTAGCATATCTAGCAAATGCAACAACTCAAAACACATGAACTATGAACCTTGGTAAGGTAGGAATATTGATTAAGGAGGCTGGGATTACTTAGAGATTTGTTACAACCATATGATAATGCCATGGCAATATTATGGTAACTATTACTGCTTGATTGGGTTAGTCAATGGCTTACCTTTGGCGAAAGCAAAGCCTAATATCATTCATCCTATATGCTCTATATGTCTATAGACTAAGGATTTATGACCACAATATTGGTGCAACCCTTTAAATCATATACGGAAAGACTCTATGTCTAGAGTTTTCACGAGTGTTTAATTCAACACTCACATACATTACTCAACTTCAATCTAGGTACCATAACTCATCGACATTATCTTAAGTCTTATTGAGCATTTTTCAACACTCAAACAAACATTTAAACAAACATAGCTGTTGAATAAAATAGTAACATTAACCGTAATAATTCCAAGCATTTATTAAAGTTTAAACATTACTGCAAGCAATCCCAAGCCATATTAAGTTAACTCTGGTTAGGCTACACAAAGTCAAGTTTTTCCGAATCATCAACATCTCCAATAATCAGTTTAAAATAGACAAATTATAACAGAAATGCAGAGGAAGAAACTTGGGTATAAAACACAAAGTTCAGGCTCAGTTCTTTGCTATTTGTCTTTACCAAAGCTTTCAGCAGCTCCTTGTATTCTTTGTGCAGCAGTGAGGCCTCTGTCGAAGCTTAGAGAATTCCAGACTGTAGTATTCCTTTTTTTCTTTCTTCTTCTCCCCCTCCTATCTTTTTTTTTCTTTTATACTTGATATCACAACCCTAGGGTTAAAGCCACCAACCAATGATTATTTTTCCCTAATTTTGAGGTGGATTTTTGTTACACTTCATGCATTTGGGGGGACCACTTGCAGAATACTTTAGGTACTTATTGTATTTTTCATTTTCCTCTTTTTGCATTATTATGGAAACCTCTTAAAATGCCTCAGCAAACCTTCATTTATTGCTAACCTTATTCCTTAAGCCTGCTATTCAACCACATAAGCCTTCTCACATGCAATTAGAAGTAAAAAATACGATAACATAACCATCAACCCAAGTTTTAATATGCATGCATGATTACTACAAGAAATGATTATGTAATAACCTAAAATGAAGCTAGAATTACTTAAGTGCAAGAAATTAACTAGGTCTTAGAGTATGATTTATAACTTTTTTCAAGAGTTATCACACCCTCAAACTTGAGTTATTGCTTGTCCACAAACAATGTAATGCAACCTAATAACTAATGCATGTTCTAGTGTACTTCACTACTTGTAATTGCATTCTCAAGTTGATCAAACATTGCTAACTTTCTGTCCTCAGAGCACCCTTCACTTAAGGTGATGTGTAGTTTGTCCAATCGAAGCACATTAAATTCAGAATTGTAAGAAGTTTTCCCTAAAATAAAAATCTCTTTGTGTGAATTGTGTGTATTTGATTGTATTTAATCAATTATTAGAAGTTTAAAAAAATTCCTAGCCTATCCTACTTATTATTACTTTCAATTTTTAAAAGTAGTTAATATTTCTCCCCTTTATAGCATTGCTATTCACTTTTGGGAATTCATCTCATCACAAATACCTTTCTACTTGGAAGTAAAGGTGGAGGAAAAACCAAACTCCCAAGCTACTTAGCACATTAATGATTTGAAATTATTTTTCACTCATGTGTCCAACTATTTTTCTACTTAGAAGTGAAGATGAAGCAAACACCAAACTCCTAAGCTACTTAGCAGTCTTCTACAGTGGAGTGTCCCAGAATTTTTTTTAAGCACTTTTATCTGAAACTTTTTCTTTTCTACCCAAAAATAAATATGGAGCAAACACCAAACTCCTAGGTTACTTTATGCTATAGACATTGGAGGCTAAATTACAACTTACTTAGCAATTTATACTTTTAGGAGTTTAACTTTTCATTTGCTACTTTTGTTAATTTTAGCTCAACAAATATTTAAGAACTGTAAGTTTTAGTCTAAAAATTATTTCAAGATCAATAAAGATTGAATGAATACAATCTAAGTGTCATCAATATGATTAAGAATCCTAACTTTAGGGTTAAATTCTATTCATTTCCTGTCTATATTCGTACAAAATTGCAGATTATTTTCATCATTGGACATCACTAAATTAGCTATCATGCAACCAACTCAACAATGCTATAACAAACAATTTGGTATATTTACCCAAAATGCATGAAATGTAAATGCTATGGCAATTCAATATATTTACTCACTAAAATGCACGCTACACCCCCAAACCTAAGGGATACAGTCTTTAATGCATGAAAATAAAAATAACAAAATGCAATAAAAATTATTTAAGTAACAAAGGATGAAAGAGACTCCCCTGTTCACATGCTTGCCTGATGATGGTTGTGGTATTTTATTGCCTGCGAGTCAACTTCCTTGCAATGTGCTTGTATCTTTACTTTCATTTGAGTGATTGAAGAGGTGGATTCTTCTCTTCCTTGTCAATCTCAGTGGTCTCATTAAAAAGACGGTCGATTTCTCGATCTTGAGTAGACATGACTTCTACTAGTTCAGGTTGAACAGCTCTTTGCCTTTCTTAGTTTCTTCAGCAGCAAGGGTGGTTTCCTTTTGTTCTTCTTCCTCACTCTCGATGGTCAAGGATTTTGTTTTCTCCGGATCCTCTTCGCTTGCTTGTCCTTTTTTAGTTTTGTCTTCCCTAGTTACAGACTCTTCCTTTTTGGATAGAACTTCAATCGGCTTTCGTTCAGCACAACCAGCTTTAGGAAGTGGTAGCAATTCTTTAGGGGCAGGGAAATCAAGTATTGGTCTAGTGAAGTTTTGTTGTAAAGCTCTTTTTAGTGCAATATCACGAGTCCTCAACAAATTGATATTACTGAACTTTAAACAGGGACATGCGTTGTTCCAGCTGCTCTAATGAGTGCAACGCATGCTTCTCAATAGGGCTCTACAAAGTGGAGGCTTCTGCTTGGGCAAAATGCTTGGCAGCGAAAGTAGGTGCACTACCTTGTTGATGTGGCCTTGGTGTTTCTACACCTTGGACTTTGGCTACAATAAATCGAAACATCCTACCCTTGTTAGGAGTAACGTCTTCAATAGCATGTAAGGGCACTTGATCCACCTTACAAAGAGCTGTGATGAGAGAAGGGAAATTCAAGCTTCCCGCATTTATATCTACGCATCGGTGCACTTCACAAAAACTGGCACTTCTAACGTTGATTGGGTGGCACCGACTTGAGAAGACTCAACACCTTTGGAAGCATTTTTTACTTTGGCCATGGAAGCTATAAAATGAAAAGGATTGAATGAAAGGAAGTTGAATATCAATAATGAGAAGTAAGGTAAGGTAAAAGAGGTGAAGGAATAAACAGTAAGTAAATGCAGGTTAGTCGAAAATGTGTTGATAGTTTTAGAGAGTCAATAGAGGTAGTAGAGTGAACGGCTCAAGAAACTTGCAGTGTAAGTATCTAGATAACTTCAGGGGGAAATAAAAAAAAGTTTTAGAGGGAAATCCTAAGGTGACTTAGCCCTAAAAAAATTATCAACTTCTTCTTAGGCCTCCGAAGTAACCAAAGAGTTACTATCCACATTATTTGTTATTGGACTTGTCTCTAATTTTCAACCCACATGTTGCATTTGGTGCATTGCTCAGTTACTTACCTCTCGAAGTTGTAGTTCACTTTTAAATTGCCATGGCAAACTGATACTACCTCTATCATTACTTGTACCCTTGTTTTTCCTCTAAATTTTCTGCAAAATCTATATACTACAAAATTAATAACCAATTTTGAAAATGACATTAGATAATTAAAATAGAAATGTAAAAACAAAATTAAAGTAAATAACTAGTAAAAGAATAAAAATATAGAGAAGAAGAAAAGAGATGTTGAACTTAAACATCTCTAAGATCAATGGCTTGCTTGTATCGGTCTACTTTAGAACCCCAATAGTGCTTTAAAGGTAATTTTAGTACATCAGCATACCATGGTAATGCTGTAGCAACCAACAATTTCTCATCAGGAAAGTCATCCTTAATAGGCTTATCATTTCAATCATCATTCCCAGCTTCTAACCTAGATAGATGGTCTGCACTTGATTCTTTGTACCCTTTTTGTCTCTAATTTCCAAGTGAAATTCTTGTAGCAAAATAATCCACCTAATCAATCTCGGTTTTGCATTTTTCTTGGTTGTCCTTTATCTAAGCACCACTACAACAACAAAGTCACTTGCTTCGCACATAAGTTCAAATGGTACTGACCAATCCAAGGCTGCAACAATTGAAGCAGACACTAATAGTTTCTTCATATCCTTAAAAGCAAATCGACATGCTTCATCAAAGATAAATGGTTTATTTTGCTCCAAAAAGGCATACAAAGGCTTTAAGATCTTAGAAAAGTCTTTGATGAATCGTCTATAGAATCTTGCATGTCCAAAGAAACTCCTAATCCCTTTTACACTTGTTGGTGACGGCAGCTTCTCAATCACTTCGATATTTTCCTTATCAAATTTGATTCCTTTTTGGGAGACCTCTTGCTCTAAGACAATGCATTCTCTTACCATAAAGTGACACTTCTCCCAATTTAAGACAAGGTTAGTCTCTTCACACGTTTAAGCACTAATTCTAAGTTGTGCAAACATCCTTCGAAGTCATTCCCAAATGCTGAGGAGTCATCCATAAACACTTCAAGGAAATTTTTCACAATATCCAAGAATATTAACATCATACACCTTTGGAATGTTATTAGGGCATTACACAGACCAAAAGGCATAGCTTGAAGGAAAAGGTACCATATGGACAGGTGAATCTAGTTTTTTCTTGATCTTCTAGGGCAATTGCAATCTGATTATAACCTGAGTATCCATCTAACAAGCAATAGAAGTCCTTTCCAGCTAATTGATCTAACATTTGGTCGATGAAGGGCAATAGGAAATGATCTTTTCTTGTAGCCTTGTTGAGCTTATGATAGTCCATGCAGACACACCATCCCGTTACAATTCTTGTAGCTATAAGCTATTGTTGTCATTACTAACCACAGTGACACCTGCTTTCTTTGGGACACATTGAACTGAACTCACCCAAGAGCTATCAGAGATTGGGTAGATGATACCAACATCCTGCCATTTAATTATTTCCTTCTTCACCACTTCTTTCATGATAGGGTTTAACCTCCTCTACTGCTCAATATAATTGTTATAGTAATCTTCTAGCAAGATTTTGTGCATGCAAACAATGGGTCTGATTCCCTTTATGTCTGTGATTGACAATCCTAGAGCCCTTTTGAATTTCTTGAGCACAACTAGCAATTTGACTTCTTGCTCATGCGTTAAATCAGTAGAAACAACTACAGAGAGTGTGTTATCCTTACCTAGATAAGCATACTTTAACTATATGGGGAGGGGTTTTAACTTTAAGGTGGGTGGCTCTTCTGTGGATGATTTCGAAGGGTTGAAAGTTTGAGTAGATAAGTCTAGGCTATCGAACCTCTTTCCAAGTTTTTCTACAACCATTTTGGATTCCATTAACTCATTGCAGTATCCTAATGGCTCTTCATCATCACTTTCAACTAAATCTCTGCACTATTCTCCTTATTATGGTATTCATTCTCAAATTTTTCTTCCACCACAAAGTCTAGCAAATTGAGAACCTGATATTCTTTAACATCATCAGCACATTTTAGTACCTTGAAGACATTAAATGTGATCTGCTGATCGTTCACTCTCATGGCTAATTCTCCCTTCTAAATATTGATAATAGTTCTACTTATTGCAAGGAAAGGTCTACCCAAATAATAGGCACCCATTTACCAGCCTCATAGTCTAACATAATAAAATCAACAGGGAAAATAAACTCGTCTACCTTTACCAAGACATCCTCTATTTTACCTTCTGGATAAGCATATGACCGATCTACCAATTGCAACGTCATAATGGTAAGTCATGCTTTACCAATTCCTAGCGTTTTGAACATAAGTAAAGGCATAAGGTTTATGTTCGCTCCTAAATCACATAAAACCTTCCCAAGATACTGGTTACCAATTGAACAAGGTTTTGTGAAGCTCCCTAGATCTTTTAACTTTGGAGGCAATTTATTTGTGAGGATGGCAATGTATTCTTCGGTTAGTGTTACTATTTCAAATTCCCCCAGTCATCTATTCTTCGAAAGTATGTCTTTCTTAAACTTAACGTAGTTAGGCATCTACCCTAATACTTCCACCAAAGGTATATTGATATGGAGTTGCTTCAGGACATCCAAGAATCCTTTAAATTGTTGGTCTTGTTTGTGATTTTGGAAACATTGAGGAAATGGTGGAGGTGGGTGAATATTAGGTGGTAGAGCGTATTTTTCTCGGGTATTATGTGCATCAGAGCTGTCTGAGTTTGCTTCACCATTGTTAAGCCCAACTTTCTGATTTGTGGGTTGTGCAAAATTTTTTCTATTGTCAGGTACTAAGTTTGTAGCTTCAACCACAACATTCTTGTCAACTTTGTCTAACTGTGTACCACTTCTCAAGGTGATATCTTTAAAATGTTCTTTCCCATGTGGTCTTGCATTCTCTGTATCACTAGGTAAGGTCCCTTGTGTTCTCGAGTTCAATGCATTCACTATTTGTCCAACTTGATTCCCTAAAGCTCATGGCGATGATGATTGGCTCTGAATCAAAACATCATTTTTTTTCCATATACTCATTCAAGAGAGATTCAATAGATGATGATGATGATGATGTCTTTATTGTTGAACCCATTGTTGAGGTTGTAGAGACTGATTAAAACCAAGTGGGGCATTTATAGCATTGGGTCTGACAGTTGTGTTGGAATTTCCAGCTCATTGATTACTCCACCCAAAATTTGGGTGTTACTTCCAAGCATCGATTAAAGTTTAAACTGTAACACCCCTAACCCGTATCCGTTGCCGGACTAGGGTTAAAGGCGTTCCTGGACAATCGGAACATTTTACAAATAATTCATACACATCATCCACAATCATAATCAAATAACATAGAGTCCCTTACATAAGTCAACGAGACCTTAAACATACCTTAGAAAGGGGCCAGGACTAAACCGAACTCATATAAAATTTCTCATAATTTAAACATTTTTTTCAAGGTTATAAGACAACATGTCGTGCGAGAAGGCCGTGTGCCTCACGCGGCTTTAGACACACCGTGTGTCATGTAACACCCCTTACCCGTATCTGACATCGGGACAGGGTTCGAGGCGTTACCTAACTTAAACATTCACAACATGCAAAACTAGGCCACAAAATTTTTGCCTAAAATTAAAACATCTCAAACACATTCATATTGTCCCTTATGCAGGCCTTCGAGGCCTAAAACATACATCGGGGTGGTTTGGGACTAAACCGAGAATTTTCGATAAACTTTGGACAACTTAACCAATTTTCTTACTTTGGAGAGTCACACGCATGTGTGGGTTGGGCCATGTGGTCACACACGCCCGCGTGACTTGGGACATGCCCGTTCCCTCAGCCTGTGTAACTCTTTGTTTATGACGTCAGCCAAACAAATTGATCCACATGGTCAAGCCACACGCCTGTGTGCTAGACCGTGTCCTCCACACGGCAGAGACACATGGCCGTGTCTCTGCCCATGTTGCCAACACTTAGGCTATTTTCCAAGCCTTATGTTGTCCTTAATTCTTTCTCATACTTTACACATCATGGACCCAAATTATAGCATCAATTTAATGGTTAATCGACCTTGAGAAAGATTCAAATAAATAATTTTGCATATTGTCTTACATGTGTTTATTACCATCATTTAATCTCTACACATTCTACAATTCTCCATGTTTAATCATTATCAACTTATTACCAGGCCATGTATTCATTCCATGGCAACGACCACCTCGAATGGTTCTAAGGCATTCACATGTTTTATACTAATTATTCATAGCAACCAATTATAATCACACGACATGCATTAACCCATAGCAGGAATAATTAGGCTTACAAGCCATAACCATAATATGCCACATCTCATGGCTATATACAATAGATCAATATAAGCCGGTACATTTGGCTAATCATAACAACATCTAATATAAAAACTAGCCCTTATACATGCCACTCACTTGAAAGTGTTTAATACACGTATGACAATACTTTGGAGTTAATAGCCTGATAGTGTGATGCTGCCTCTGATGATCTCCAACCCCGAGCTAACCTGAGAACACTAAGGAAATGGAGAGGAGGGATTAAGCTTAAAGCTTAGTAAGTCCATATGAAAATAATAAGCATTATAACAACATGTTTCCTTAAGCAATCAACCATAATGACACTTTTACTCATATTCTGGTTAAGCTATTTTCTCGAGTCGTAGTTATTAATTTATTTATATCTGGAGATATAGAACTCCAAATTAAGATCCGTTAATTTTCCCTAAAACTAGACTCATTTATCTTATTACAATAAATTTTCCATAATTTTTTATCTAATCAATAAGTACAGTTTATTATTCAAAGTCTCCACTGTTTCACTATTTGATAGCTTCAACCTTTCTTCACTAAAATTTATTTATCTCATAGTACGAGACTCGAATAATGTTCCTATCTCTTTATCCTAAAAGTAGACTCATTAAGTATTTCATTCATATGATTCCTAACTCATAATTATTTTTTTACAATTTCTAGTGATTTTCCCAAATTAGAACAGGAATCCTGACTCTGTCTTACAAGAATTCAAATATCTCATCATATGAGATTCCATTACTAGAAACATTTCCTTTATCTGAAACTAGACCCAATAATATTTAATTTCATATTTTATTTAGTCTCTAACTCAATTTTCATTATTTTTGGTGGATTTTCAAAGTCAGACTATTGCTGCTGTCTAAAACTGTTTCAATGCAAATTCATAGTAACTATCATAAGCTCATTGATCATGGACTCATCATTTCATGAAACCCATATCTCATTACACAATGTAAGTTAACATGATATTACAACACAATTCATAATGATAAGCATAAGGATGGTTCATCTTTCAAACCTTTTTACTTGTTTATCATGTATACACATACATATGCATGAATTTGCTTACTCATTATTTATCACATTTCAATAAGGCATCACTTATGAGTATAATGTACGTACCTGTACATATCCGTAGCATATCAGTTAACTTTACCTTTATCACCGCGCCCATCTCGGGACCTTCATCGCATTATTCATTATAATACCCGTTGAATTTCTCGAAAATCTCGATGGATAATCCATTTACCGTCAAGTCATACAAGTGATCATCTCAAGTACGCACTCCCGCGAACCTCACATCTTACGGCGAGATTACCAGTCCAGGCTAAATCCCCCGTAATATAAACTCATAGAGTATTGTCGGGATTACTAGTCCAGGCTAAATCCCCTACAATGACATATACTCAAATGAGATCGGATCTGAATTACCAGTCAAGGCTAAATTCAGATCCTAATAGGATTACCCGTCTGGGCTAAATCCTTAATGCACACATATTCTTCAAGAGGCTTGATCACTCAAGGAACACCCATCCGGGCTAGATCTTTTTCTATATTTGATATCAATGGATTACCCGTCCGGGCTAAATCTTTTTCTGCAACACATGCAGGATCTCAAGTCATGTAAGCCATGGTTTATCCATCGAATTTCCCTTTTTATTCAACTGGGATTTTCTCTTTTCATCAAGTATCTCATTATGCATAGCTGATCATGCAATGTACATCCAATTCAACACATTTCCATGTTTATTTAGACATTAGTCCTTGAAATAAACATGGTATTGCATATAATTATATTTAGGCATTTGTTACAATATATAATCATTATATCACCTAAATAAATATCCATCACACTATGCTAACACATCAATTTAAGTTCAAGTATGAACAATAATATCGTTGCATTATCATTGACATATGAACTTACCTCGGTTTCGAGTACGACTATTTATTTCGAGTTTGTGCTTAACCTTGTTCAACCTCGTTCTAAGCCCGAATCTTATTTTCCTTGATCTATAATATCACATTTAGCTTATAATTAGTCACATTATTCATATGGGTCCAAAAATCATATTTTTATAAATTTTCATTTTGACCCCTAAACCTTCACATTTTGCATTTTTTCCCCAATGCTCGTAAAATTATTGTTATTCAATTTCCTTGCATTTCAAGTCTAGCCGAATCATTTTCATAACTATGGCAGCCCCCAATTTCCACTGAATCACCTTTTTATGACTAATTTATAACTTATACGATTTAGTCCTTTTTAAGCATTTTTACCGAAAATCACTTAGCAAAAGTCGTTTATTACACATCGAGCCTTCAAATTCTACCATTAAACATCAAAATACATGTATATAATTCAGGGGTAAATTTTTAAACATAAAACCTAGCTCAAAATAATGGTAGAAATGAGTAGAGCATGTTACCGGGATTTCAAAAATGTAAAGAACATAAAAAACGGGGCTTGAATGCACTTACTATTGAGCTTGGAAGCTTGAAAACCCTAACCATGGTTTCTCCCATGCAATATTCAGCCATAGGTAGAAGATGGACAAGAAATTTGGCTTTTATTTTGTCTTTTAGTCCATTTAATGACCAAATGACCAAAATGCCCTTTTAGCCTTTCTTTGAAATTTTATCCATCCAAGCCCATTTTTGTCCTGAATTTTAGAACTTGGTCAAATTTCTATTTAAGACCCTCTAATTAAAAATCCAATTCAATTTCATACTAAAAACTTCTAGAACTCGTATTCTACAATTTATTCAATTTAGTCCTTAAAGTCTAATCGAGCACCCTAGACATAAAATTTCTTCATGAAATTTTCACACAAGCATGTAAACATATCATAGACCTTATAATAATCATAAAATAATTATTTCTACTTCGGATTTGTGGTCTCAAAACCACTGTTATGACTAGGCCCTAATTTGGGATGTTACAGTCTAGGCCGTGTCAAAACAGGGCATACATACTAACTTGTCCACACGGCCACAAAACACGCTTGTGTGCTAGGCCGTGTGAAAATTAGGGACGTTACTGACTTGGGTCACACGGCCAGTCACACGCCCATATGTCTAGCCCGTGGTCGAAACTGACTTGGCCACACGGCCTAGCACATGCCTGTGTGTGCGACCGTGTGGTCTACTCAGGCTCATTTCGAAATGGCACTCGAGCAACGCGGCTGAGACACACACCCGTGTCCTTGCCTGTGTGGGCAAAAATAGGCCATTTATAAGGCCGACTTGCCACCCATTAAGGGTCCTCCCTACAATCATCAAATAGGCATAAGTTGCACATCAAATTTCAACCATTTCACAACCTTTTAAACCAATTCATTATCCACATATTTCATGTTTGAAACACATATCAAATGATATCATTCCATAAGCCAAATACCTACCAAAACATATGATTTATAACTTTAATATCCATCATTCAATCTCATGCCATAATTTACCTTTCTTTCCAAATAAGCACAATTCAAAAACTTACCAATTTGACCAATTTCTTTGGCCATTCATGAATACATCAAACATACCACTATTGCATCACATATCATATACCGAAATCAAACCATAAGTTCAACCATAATTAAGCCATATCACATGGCTAAATATAAACTTCACAAAACATATTCAACTACCTCTAGCCTATACATGCCATGTTTTAATATATACATTTTCAAAAGATACCAAAATATAGTTCGATAGTGTGGTGATGATCCTCAACGATCCCCAAGCTCTTGATAACTACGATATCTATAAAACAATGCAAACACATACAAAGTAAGCTTTCAAAAGCTTAGTAAGCCATATACAAATAAACTTATTAACTTAAACATATAAGCATCTTAAAATACATATACTTTATGGCCAAGATACTAACATACACCACTTAATTCACATACAATTCACATATTTCTAATCCATATGCTCATATAACATATTTTCTCATAATTATATCATATGCTCACAAAGGTACATGTACTTACCTTTCATTCTCAACATAGTGTACAATACAAACGTATCTAAATCGGATACACATTTCATATAATCAATTGTATCTCGGAATGCCTGTTGAACCATTTGGAATCATAAGGATATAAGAATAGCTCAGAAAGACCATACAATGCCAACGTCCCAGACGTGGTCTTACATGTAATCAAATATCAATGTCACTGTCCTAGACAGGGTCTTACATGAAATCAGATACAATGCCAACGTCCCAGACATGGTCTTACACGTAAGTCATAAGTCAATGCCAACGTCACAGACGTGGTCTTACACGATAACACATATTGGATCCTATGTCATGAAATATGTATCCTAACTATTCCTAAGGTTCGTATGGGGCTTTTGCGACATCAGAACTTTGTCAAAACTTTCTCAGATATTTCATATTCAGCTCTCATATTATCATTCATCACAATACAATGACATATACATGAATAAATCAATTCAAACACATTTATTTGTATATCGACTTACCTCGTACGGATTCGAATAGACGGAATCGGCTACTCAACGACTTTCGACTTTCCCCGATCTAATTCCGTTTTTTTTGTTTTTTGATCTTGATCAAGCAAAATGAGTGCCGAAACCTAAAACCATATTTTTCTCTTCTTTTTCTCTCAACATTTGGCTATATGGATGATTATAACACCAAAATTTGATTTTGATTTTATTAATAATACATAAATAATCCATTTACCATTTTGCCCTTATTTAATTAACATTTAAACCATTAATATACAAGGTCATTAATGTCCACTCAAGCTTACAATGGTCAAATATCAACATAAGGACCATTCATTTACAAAGACATATCAAATAGGCACTTTAACAATTATAAGGCCACTTTTACATTTTACGCGATTAGGTCTTTTTTTTCAAATTGAGCACACAAATGATTAAATTTTCATACGAAACTTTCACACATGCTAATTTACATATCATAAGCACGGAAAATAATATTAAAATATTTTTCTTACTCGAATTTGTGGTCCCAAAACCACTATTCTGATTAGGGTCTAAACTGGACTGTTACAATTCTCCCCCTTAGGGATTTTCGTCCCCAAAAATCTTACTGTTGAACAGATTCGAATATTACTGTCTCATAATATCTTCAGGCTCCCACGTAGCCTATTCAATACCATGTTGATGCCACATCACTTTTACTAACAAAATTTTCTTATTTCACAATTCTTTAACCTCACGAGCTAAGATACGGATTGGTTCTTCGTCGTAGGTCATATCAGACTGAATCTCAATCGCACACGGAGGAGTCAGATGTGAAGGATTGGATTTGTATCATCGAAGCATCAATACGTGAAATACATTGTGAATCTTTTCTAGCTCAGCTGACAACAACAATCTATAAGCAACCGGCCCGATACGCTCGGTAATCTCATACGGCCCGATAAACCTTGGACTCAATTTGCCTTTTCTATCGTATCGAAGTACTTTCTTCCACTGTGATACTTTCAAAAATACTTTGTCGCCGATCTCAAATTCAATATCATTTTGTTTCAAATTTGTGTAAGATTTTTAACGATCAGAAGCTATTTTCAGACTATCTTGAATTACTTTTACTTTCTATTCAGTCTCTTTTATCAAGTCAACCCCGTGTATCTTATTCTCATTGAGTTCTGCCCAATACAAAGGTGTAAGGCATTTGCGACCATATCAGGCTTCGTATGGTGCCATTTTGATGCTCGATTGAAAACTGTTATTATAAGAGAATTCAATCAAAGGTAAATATTGTTCCCACATACCTTCAAACTCAAGAATGCAACATCTCAACATATCCTTGAGTATCTGAATAATCCGCTCGGATTGACCATCGGTTTACGGGTGAAAAGCAATGCTGAAATGCAAATTCATACCCAAAGCATCTGGCAATTTCTTCCAAAATCGCGATGTGAATCTCAGATCTTTGTCTGACACAATAGATAATGGCATACCATGCAATCTCGCAATATAGGAAATGTATAACTCATCTAATTTATCAAGTGAGTAATCGGATCGTACCGGAATAAAATGAGCTGACTTCGTCAATCGATCAACTACAACCCAGATTGCATCTTTCTTTCTCAGAGATAAGGGCAAACTCGAAAAAAGTCCATTGTCACTCTATCCCATTTCCATTTCGGAATCATAATCGGCTATAACAAACCAGATGGCACCTGATGTTCAGCTTTAAGTTGTTGACAGATTAAACATTTTGAAACAAAGTCAAAGATATCTCTTTTCATTCCAGACCACCAGTAATGCTGTTTCAAATCATTATACATTTTTGTACTACCCGGATGCACAGATAAACAACTGTTGTGAGCTTCAATCAAAATCATTTGAATCAACTCTGGATTTCTCGAAACACAAATTCAGTCTCGGAATCTCAGACAATCATCATTACTAACTCAAAATTCAAAATCAGAATTCATATCACACTGAGCTCGTTTTGCTATTATCTCATCATCAACCTTCTGAGCATCAATAATCTGTTGTAAAAATAATAGTCTTGTTTTTAATTCCGCTAAAACTGAACCATCATCAGACAAAACTAAATGAGTATTCATGGCATGTAATGCAAACAACGATTTTTGACTCAAAGCATCAACAACAACATTTGCTTTTCCGGGATGATAGTCAATCACAAGCTCATAGTCTTTTAGTAGTTCTAACCACTTTTTTTGTCGCAGATTAAGATCTTTCTGAGTCATTAGATATTTCAAACTCTTATGATTAGAATATACATGACATTTCTCACTAAACAAATAGCGGTGCCAAATTTTCAAAGCAAATACAATCGCAGCTAACTCAATGTCGTACGTCGGATAGTTCTTTTCATACGGCTTTAACTATCTTAAAGCATAAGCAATGACTTTGCCTTCCTGCGTCAAAACACATCCCAGACCATTCAATGAAGCATCACTATAGATCACAAATTCTTTACTCGATTCGGGTTGTACTAATATCGGAGCTTCAGTCAATAGGGCTTTTAACTGATCAAAGCTTTTCTGACACTTTTCAGACCATTCAAATTTCACATCTTTTTGAAGCAGTTTCGTTAATGGAGTAGCAATCATAGAAAAGCCTTTTACAAACCGTCTATAATAACCAGCAAGTCCCAGAAAATTGTGGACTTCGAAGACATTTCTCGAAGGCTTCCAATCCAAAATAGCTGAAATTTTGCTTAGATCAACTCGGATTCCTGATGCTGACACAATATGTCTTAGAAAACCAACTTCGCGCAACCAGAACTCACATTTGCTAAACTTTGCATACAATTGCTTATCACAGAAAGTCTGTAGTACTATTCTCAGATGCTTGGCATGCTCGGATTCATCACGTGAATAAATCAATATGTCATCAATGAACATGACAACAAATCGATCTAAATACGGTCTAAAAATTCTTTTTATCAAATCTATAAAGATAGCATGTGCATTAGTTAACCCAAAAGGCATAACTAAAAATTCATAGTGGCCGTATCTCGTTCTGAATGCAGCTTTCGAAATGTCTGAGTCTTTTACTCGCAACTAATAATAGCCTGATCTCAAATCTATCTTCGAAAACATGGTAGCTCCTTTTAACTATCAAATAAATCATCAATTAGAGGCAGAGGGTATTTATTCTTGATAGTCACTTTGTTCAACTGACGATAATCAATGCACTTTCTCATCCTACCGTCTTTCTTTTTCACAAACAGAACTAGTGCACCCCAAGATGAGAAACTCAATCGTGCAAATCCTCTATCGGTCAACTCTTGCAATTGAGACTTTAATTCTTTCAACTCAGTCGAAGCCATTCTATACAGAGCTATCTAAATCAGAGTAGTTCCTGGTACTAACTCAATGCCAAATTCAACTTCTCGAATCGGAGGTAATCCCGGAAGTTCTTCAGAAAACACATCAGGAAATTCACAGACAACAAGCACTGATTCCACTTTCTTTTCAGTTACTTTTGAATCAATCACATATACAAAGTAGGCTTCACAACCGTTTCTCATTGTACTCAGAGCTTTCATCGAAGATATCACAGCTGGTAATCCATTCAAATCACTAGATTCAATTCGGACTATTTCATCATTATTGCCTTTCAAATCAATAGTTTTCCGCTTGCAATTCACAATTGCAAAGCTAACCAATCCATACCCAGAATTATATCAAATTCATCGAATGGTAATAACATCAAATCAGCTGGAAAACAAATGTCTCGAAACGTTAACAGACAATTCTTGCAGACTTTGTCAACCAAAACACATCTGCCTAAGGGGTTCGATACTCTAATTACAAATTCAGTAGACTCTACAGGCAAAGCCTTACTATTCACTAAGTTCATGCATATATAAGAATGCTTGGATCCAGGATCTATCAATGCAATCACAGAAGTATCGTAAAGAGTAAAAGTACCCGTAATCACATCTAGAGACGAAGCTTCCTCACGAGCTAGAATGGCATAGGCTCTGGCAGGTGTACGAGCCTTGGATCTAATAGCAGTGTCTTTAGTTCCCATCTGACTGCCACTCACATACCCATATTTCTGGGAAGTCTACCATGAGATGCATTGCCACTTGGCCTTGGATTTTGCACAATTTCTTGCTCGACAGATTCGGAGCAATCACGGATGAAATGGTCTAATGATCCACATTTGAAACAAGCTCGATCATACAATCTACAATTGTCGGGATGTCTTTTACCATATTTTTTACACTAGGGTCAATCAGACCGAATATTTCCAACATTGGCAACAGATGTAGTTGGAGCTCTGAAGCTCGAATGTGATCTAGCACGATCTTTACTCGAATGTTCCACATTAGCCTTTGAACTGTTAAATTCATCTCAGAATTGCTTTGACATAGACTAGAATGATTTACTTGCAGATCTCTTTCTCATATCTCTAGCTTCAAAATCAGCTTTTATTTTCTCTTTCCTAAGTTCTTCAGCTTTACATGCTTGTTTAACAAGCACAACGAATTTTTTGATCTCTAGAATCCCAACTTTGTGTGATAATAGCTTCAATTTTGCCACACATACTTGTGCACACCTACTCCAAACTTAATGGCACAAAACATAACATATAATAGGCATTCAATCAATCTCAATTAAACATCTTTCATACCATTTCAATACCACCAAATACAAGACACACTACATTCCAATATTCCATCCAATTCATACCAAATTTCATTTACTCAAACATAAAAAATGACCAAACTCAAATATGCATTATTTAGCCAAATTTCACAAACATACCAATATCCAAAACTTAACCATTTAACACTCATAATACCTATTATCATCAATCTTCACACAACCATCATCCAACACATTTCTCATAACACAAACACACATATAGGTATACATGATTCAAACATACTAAAATAACCCAAAAATAAGACATCACTCATGGCTATATATACAAACCAAAATATAAACATTTACAATCCAATTCAAATGGCCAAAGTCATTATCAACACATAATGAAAATGACCATAATCCTATACATGCCATTTACTCAAAGCATAAACTTAAAAGTACCAAGTTGATAGCTTGATAGTGTGATGTAGTCTCCGACAATCCCCAAATTGAGCTAGCTTAGAAATCTCTATAAAACACAAAAAATAAACAATTTAAGCTTTATAGCTTAGTAAGCTCATATGAAAATAAGAAATAAATATCACCATTCATTTACATTTCAAAATGAATAACAAAACTTGCATTTAAACATTAATCACCAAGTTAACATAAAATTTAATCACATGAATGATCATAAGCTCTCAACTTCCTTTAACTCATTGTTCGAATAGTTTTTCGTACATACCTGTATTGTTACGTGTCTATTTCTCACCAATTCACATCTACAATATACCCATTGAACCATTCGAAATAGAAGTCGGATACTCAGGAGTCTCGTACACTAAGTGCTAATATCATGGCCCAAAGCCAAATCAATAAAGGTCGCACCCGAAGTGTCAATATCATGGCCCTAAGTCAAATCAATAAAGCTCGCACCCGAAGTGCTGATATCATGGCTCGAAGTCAAATCAATGTATCCCCTAATGACATGACACTAGTATCCTAATCTATTCCTAAGGTTCAAATGGGATTTCGAATGTTGAATTGTCATCGAATCACTATTGAACATATCCGTAGTCTCGTATTCATATTTTAGAAATATAAAAGCATATAAAATACATTTGTAATGAAACTTCTAACATACGAACCTACCTAGGATGCTAAAACGGCGAAATGAGTCAATTATTCCGTAACTTTGTTCTTCCCCTGATCTAAGCCCGTATTTCACCTTTCTTGATCTAAATTTAATAAAAATTAACTTATTTAATCATCTCTCTATTCAATTTAGTCAAAAATTCACTTTAAGGAATTTTTACACAATTGCCCCTTGTATTTCACAGCTTTTACAATTTAGTCCTTATTTCATTAAAACACAAATTAATGCAATTCAATACTAACCCATGCTAGCCAAATTACATATAAGTCCGTAGTAGCCCATATTTCTCACTTATTTCACATTTTAAGCATTATATTTACACATTTCACAATTTAACCCCTAATTTGCATTTTCACTAAAAGTCACTTAACAAAACTTGTATATCTATCAACAAGCATTCATAATCTATCAAGAAACTTCAAAACTCATGCTTATTCATCAATGGAAACATTCAAAATCTTTAAGATTTTTGTAAAATAGTTCCTGGGCTAGCTAGACCTTGTTGCAACGATCTCAAAAACGTAGAAATCATTAAAAACGGGACAAAAACGGACTTACAATTGACCATGAACATGGATGAACCCTATCAAGCTCTCTTGGTTCTTTATTTTATTGAATTTTTGGTGGAATGAAGAAAAGATGATGATGAATTATGATTTCTATTATTTTAACTTAAGTTATTTTACAAATTACCATATTAACCTTGTCTAAAAACATTAGAAATCACTTAATATATACCCATAATTGCCACTCATAATTAAAATGGTATATTTACCACATAAAGACTTCCGCTATTTAATTTCATAAGCATTTGATACCTTTAACTAATAGAACAACACTTTTGCACTTTTGCGATTTAGTCCTTTTTATCAAATTAACCATTCAAAAGATAAAATTCTTTAACGAAAATTTCACACAATAATATTATCATACCATAGACATTAAAATAATAATAAAATAAATATTTTAACTTCAGATTTGTGGTCCTGGAACCACTATTCTAATTTGACTAAAAACGGGTTGTTACATAGAATTACTTAAGTGCAAGAAAGATCATTGCTCTGTTCCAAAGCCAGTCTGTGATTTTGTTTTCAAATAAAGGAAGAAGATAACCCTCTTCCTTATTATTCCTTACTTCCTATAAATATATTTACATATATAGTGGAAACCCATTTTCTCTTAGTAGAGCTTGACATGTGTCACTAACCCTCAACACTCCCTTTCTCTTTATGGTTTACAGCTGTAAACAAACGTTTACCAGTATCTAAAATATGCACTTATCTCTTACTTACCCTTCAGCTCATTCTTGACTATCTCGTTAGAATGTAACTCATACAGTAACCAATCAAACTTGGCATACCTTACTCCAAGCAATAAAATTTTAACACAAGAATCCTTATCACTATAACTAATTTATTCTTTTGTACCTACACACGCATTCAGATTATAATTCTTACTTTATACTCTAATACTAACTATGCGGCCTAAGCATACATTGAAAGCGTCCATTGGGAAAATAGGACCATGCCACTCAAATCCTTCGACTACACGCCCCAATCTAAGACCTGCCAATACTGGGTGTTACATTGGTTGTATAAACAATTTCCACATGTCAACAAAATGAGTATGTCATGTGTCAAAAATTAAGTTGTCCACATTAATTAGGAGCCTAAGACCTTGTGGTATATAATATATATGATATGATTATATTCAAAATAATCGTATACAATATGTTGTAATAATTTTTTTTTAATTTAGTTTATTATTGTATGTATTAATATTGAGTTTATATTTATATTATAATTTTATTTTAAAAAATTAATGGATGCCTTCAAATTAATAGCGCATTTGGATTGGAAAGAAACGAGGGAAAGCTAAGTAAAACGAGGGAAAATGAATTCCTTTCCATTGTTTAGATAAGTTATTTTTATAAAAAGAAAAGGAAAAAGAGTTAAGAATCCTTAACTTTTCTTAACTTTACTCCATTTTCTATTACCCCAATTTAGAATAAAATAGGAAGAAGAAATATAAATAAGTTTACAATATTTAAAATATTAATTTTTTCCTTCAAGTATTTTACATTTCTTTGAAAATTTTAATTATACAAAAAATAAATTAATATATTCTTTCCTTTCTTTAACTTTCCCCTATTTTCTTTTATTTTCTTTAATTATATTTATCTAGACATAGGCTAAATAAATAAATGAGAGAGTGTGTCACTTGTTGCAAATGTAGTGTATGTGTGTGAGCATCCTATTACATGATTCGATCTGCTGTGATCCAGCATAAAATACAGACACAAACGCAGCTCTATGTGACCGTCCTAATATAAGCTCTTATGGGCTTCCTGACATGGCTCACTTGAACTCCCCGTTACCTTATTCTGTGCTCTCTGATATTAACTCTTCGGAGTTATCTGTTAAGCTCTATAAGCTCCCTAAATAAAACTCTTATGAGTTTCTTATTTAGTCCGGATCAGTGTCCTGTTACATGGCTCATCTGAGCATCTTAATATGTGGCTCGGGAGTGTGCTCTCTAATTAAGTGCCCTAATGGGTACCCCTGATTATGAGTTGACGGTTTACAACTTTGTACACCTTGAGTGTACTACCTGAATATCCATCGATATTTCAATAATTAAATGGAATAAATTCCTGAAATGAGAAATTGTATGACTAAGAGAACTATATCTCAAATGCTTTTAAAATACCTGAAGGTTTATAGCAAGATGAGCTCATCCATGTTTACTTGATGTACATGAGAATTATGTGACTAACTTACTTATTTGAGTGTGTATGATTAGGCAAATTTTCTAATTTGTTGGAAAGCATGATATTGTTATGCTTATTTAAATGATATGATTGGTAAGTTTACTTCCCGTTATACAAACTTACTAAGCATTAAATGCTTACTAGGTTTTATTTTCTCTGTTTTATAGTGCTCAGAAGCTCGCAAAGGTTGGAGATTGGTCGGAGTATCATCACACTATCCACCAGCTTATTTTGGTAAAAAATAATAAACTTGTTTTTGGTATAATAGCATATGTAGGTTAACTTGGCCAATTGATGGCTTGTAAATAGATATTTGTAATCTAGCCATTGGAATGGCTAGTAATGGTTTGATTTGGTATATTATTATAAGGTTATATCATGTTAATATATATGTATATGGTATGGTTTAGTTGAATTAAACTAAAATATATGTACCTTTACAAAGGGGTAAGTTTGATTATATGAAAATAGGTGATGTTATATCATACTTTTTAATGATGATTTCTTGGTTTAATGCTCGAAATTTGGTTGTTAAATATGTGCAAATGTTGTTGTAGGTTAATGGAAAAATTTGGGTGAGAAATAAAGCTAGGAAATGGCTTTATTTTGTCCACACGGGTAGACACACGGGCGTGTGTGTTGACTTTGTGTGACACACAGCCAGGTACATGGGCATGTGGTTTGGCCGTATGTGTCCTACATCTTAAAATTGAGAAGCAGAATGCTCAGATTTGGACACACGAGCAGAGATACGGGCGTTTGTCTCAACCGTGTGTGACACAAAGCCTAAAACACAGGCGTGATTCTTGGCTATGTGAATCCTGCACTTAATTTTCAAAAATTAAATTGACCACACGGCCTAACACAAGGGTGTGTGGTTGGTCGCATGACACAAGTTAGAGAGTTACATGGGTACAGACAAGGGCTGGAACATAATCGTATTCCTCATATTAAATGCCCACACGGCCTGAGACATGGGCATGTCATCTGGTCGTGTGGCTCACACGGCCCTACTCATACGGGCATGTGACCCTTATACATAAGAAAAATTTTCAAATTTCGTGAAAAATTTTTTGAGTCCCTAATTTAGTCCCGACTTGATTCTAATATTTAAGTTAGGCCTTAAGGGTCCATTCAAGGGACAATATGATTAGTTTCAGATATGAAAAGTAAATGACATGAATTATATGAAATTACTCTGTCAACTTTGGTAATACTCTGTAACCCTATTCTGGCAACGGATACAGGTTAGGGTGTTATATTTATTGGTATCAGAGCCAAGTTTAGTTAATTTTCAGACTAATGTAGTGAGTATGAGTTTAGCTATACATGTCATTATATGATTTTTGATAGTATGATATCTCCTAACCCTTTTTTAAATATGTTTTTCATATAGTAATGTCATCAAACCAAGCTAAAGCTGAATCTGAGGAAGCTGAGAGCACTGCTCAAGCTTCCGTTGAACGAGCTGCATCTAGTAGTAGTAGAAGGCCCGTATCTGAAGGCCAAGGTGATGAGACAAAAGAAGTTTCTTTCAAATGATAAATGTGTGGTTCACTCAATATTTGAGAAAAAAATCCTACCGTCCAACAACCTCCTCCACCTACTCCTCAACCCGTTCCTGAGATGCCACAGGCTGCTGAACTTGTTAGAATCAGTAAGCTTCCTGTAGATAAAATCGTAAATATAGGGTTGAGGAATTTAGGGCTACTGCCAATGATGATCTAGAGAGTGCTAAATTTTGCATGGAAAATACCATCAGGGTTCTAGATGAATTATCATGTGCACCCGCTGAGTGTGTGAAATGTGCAGTTTCTTAATTAAAAGACACAGCCTACCATTGGTGGAATACTCTGATTTCTGTTGTACCGAGAGAAAATGTAACATGGGAATTCTTCTAGATAGAATTTAAAAAAGAAGTACATTAGTCAGAGATTTCTAGATCAGAAAAAGAAAGAATTTTTAGAGCTTAAATAAGGAAACATGACTGTATCTGAGTACAAGCGGGAATTTGTTCGACTAAGTAAGTATGCTAGAGAATGGGTTTCGACAGAGGCTGATATGTTTAAACATTTTGAAGACGGTTTAAATGAAGATATCAAACTACTGATTGGAATTCTTGAATTAAGGGAATTTATGGAATTGGCTGATAGAGCACACAGAGCCGAGGAGTTAAGTAAAGAAAAGAAACAAGCAGAGAGAGAAGCCAAGATTTCTGGTAAAATATTTATGAGCAAGTCACAATCATCTACTTCAAAAAAATAAAAGAAGTACCATGCTCGTTCTACCACCTTTACAGGATATTCTGGGAAAGAGTGAGGCTCTCAACGTTCTAACCCAAGATCTTCGTCCCTATCTGTAACAAGTGTGGGAAATGCCTGTAACCCCAAACTGAGGTGTAAACACTATAATAAATTTCATTTTGGAGAGTTTCGTTTGAGAAGTGGAGCATGTTACCAATGTGGTTCTCTTGATCATTTCCCCAAAGATTACCCAGAAAGGATTGAAAAAGATACTGATCAAACTTCGAAGCTAAGTAATCCTACCTCAAGAGGCAGACCACCTCGTCACCCCGGCAATGTCAATGGTAGCCAAGGTGCTACAAAAGATTCAGCAATTAAATCTGAGGCACAAGCACCGATGAGGACATACTATACGTGCAATAGAGGATGCCTCTACACCAGACGTCATTACTGCAATATCAGCACAGAAATATGTCAGAAGGGGTTATGATGCTTATCTTGCATATGTGTTGGATACTATAAGTATCTGAGTCAAAGATTCAGTCAGTGCCAGTAGATTGTGAATTTTCTGATGTATTTTCGGAGGAATTACCTGGTTTACCACCGGTTAGAAAAGTGGAGTTCTCTATAGATCTTGTTCTAAGGACTACACTGATATTCATAGCACCTTACAGAATGGCTCCTATCGAATTGAAAGATTTGAAAACACAGTTACAAGAATTGATTGACAGAGGCTTTGCTCGACTCCGTTTCTCACCTTGGGGTGCACCAATTTTGTTTGTAAAAAAGAAAGATGGATCATTAAGACTATGTATTAATTATAGGCAACTCAATAAAGTTACAATAAAGAACAAATACATTGCCTCGTATTGATGACTTGTTTGACCAATTGAAAAGTGCCACTGTATTTTTGAAGATTGATCTTCGTTCCGGTTACTATCAACTACAGGTAAAAGATTCTGATGTGCCAAAAATAGCTTTCAGAACTAGATATGAGCACTATGAGTTTCTTGTAATGCCGTTTGGGTTGACGAATGCACCTGCAGTATTTATGGATCTAATGAACAAAATTTTCAGACCGTATCTAGATAGGTTTGTGGTAGTATTTATTGATGATATTTTGGTTTACTTCTGAGATGAAAATGAACATACTAATCATCTTAGAATTGTGTTGCAAACTCCGTGTGAGAAACAATTATATTCCAAATTCAGTAAATGTGAATTTTGGCTATGGTAAGTTGGTTATCTCGAACATATAGTATCTGCTAAAGGTATCATGGTGGATCCGAATAAAATTTTAGCAATTGTTAATTGGAAACCACTGAAGAATGTGTCTAAAGTTAGAAGTTTTCTAGGATTACTAGGATATTATTGAAGGTTTGTTAAAGGATTTTCAATGATAGCTTCTTCGATGACTCGCTTGTTACAGAAAGATGTGAAATTCGAGTTGTCTGATAAATGTCAACAAAGCTTTGACAGATTGAAAACTTTATTGATAGAAGCACCTGTGCTAATTCAGCCTGAATCAGGTAAAGAATTTGTAATTTAAAGTGATGCATCGTTGAATGGTTTAAGCTGTGTATTGATGCAAGAAGGTAAAGTAATAGCCTATGCTTCTAGACAGTTAAAACCACATGAGAAGAACTATCTGATACATGATCTTGAATTGGAAACCATTATTTTTGCATTGAAAATCTGGCGGCATTACCTGTTTGGTGAAAGTGTCACATCTTTACTTATCATAAAACTTTAAAGTATCTGATGTCATAGAAAGATCTGAACTGGAGACAGCGCAAGTGGCTTGAATTATTGAAAGATTATGATCTTGTTATTGACTATCATCCAGGAAAAGCTAATGTGGTTGCAGATGTTTTGAGCAGGAAATCATTATTTTCTTTAAGAGCAATGAATACCCAGTTGTCATTTTCAGATGATGGTTCAATTATAGCTGAGTTAAAAGCTGAACCGACATTTCTGCAACAGATTTGTGAAGCTCAGAAAGATGATAGAGAGTTACAAGCAAAACAGATACAATGTCAATCGACTTCTGATTTAGAATCTCAGATTGGGTCTAATGATTGCCTGTTATTCAGAGATAGAATATGCGTATCGAAGAATTCAGAACTGGTACAGAAGATTTTACATGAAGCTCATAATGGTAATATGTCTATTCATCCTGGAAGTAATAAAATGTATAATGATCTAAAAAAGATGTACTGATGGCCGGGAATGAAATGGTATATTTCTGAATTTGTATCTAAATGCTTGATATGTCAGCAAGTAAAAGCTGAACATTAGATGCCTTCGGGATTATTAGCCAATTATGATACCGTAATTGAAATGGGAAAGAATTACCATGGACTTTGGATCAAGGTTACCCCTTTCTTCGAAGAAGAAAGATGTTATTTGGGTAATTGTTGATCGATTAACAAAGTCTGTACACTTTATTCTGGTACATATGGGTTTTTCCTTGGATAGATTGGCTGAATTATATAGTTCTAAGATTTTCAGATTGTATGGTGCACAGATTTCCATTATTTCTGATAGAGATTCTCAGTTTACATCCTGATTCTGGAATAAGTTGCAAAAGGCATTGGGTACTCAATTACATTTCAGTACTGCATTCCATCCTCAAACTGATGGACAATCTGAATGTGTTATATGGATTTTAGAAGATATGCTTCGGTGTTGTGTGCTAGAATTCGAAGGTAACTGGGAAAAATATTTGCCTTTAGTTAAATTTGCTTACAATAACAATTCTCAGTCCAGTATTAAAATGGCACCATATGAGGCTCTGTATGGTCTCAAATATAGAACTCCATTTTATTGGACAGAGCTCAGTGAGAAAAAGATACACAGAATTGACATAGTCCGTGAAACTGAAGAGAAGGTGAAAATAATTTGAGATAGTTTAAAAGTAGCCTTTGATCATTAAAATTCTTATAACGATCTTAAACAAAAAGAAATAGAATTACAGGTCAGTGATAAAGTATTCTTGAAACTGTCACCCTAAAAGAAAGTTCTTTGGTTTGGCCGTAAAGGAAAAGTGAGTCCACGATCATTAGGCCATATGAGACTGTTGAAAGAATCGGACCTGTTGCATATCAGTTAGCATTACCACCAGACCTTGATCGAATTCATAATGTCTTTCATGTGTCTATGTTGCCACAGTATCATTCGGATCCTTCACATGTTATTTTTCCGATAGAAGTTGAGATTCAGCCTAATATGACTTATAGTGAGGAACCGATCAACACAGGAAACAAAATAGTTAAGAAATAAAAATGTAACATTGGTAAAAGTTCTCTGGCAATGACATGGTATTGAAGAAGCTACTTGAGAACTGGAGGATACTATTAGAAAACAATATCCAAATCTCTTTATTGGTAAGATTTTCGAGGACGAAAATTCTTAAGGGGGGAGAGTTGTAACAACTCATTTTCAGTGAAATTGGAATAGTGGTTCTGGACCGCAAATCCGAGCTAGAAAGAAAATTTATTTTAATATTATTGCATGGTCTGTATTATGATAGAAATGTTATATGAAAATTCTTATAAGAAAATTTTATTACGTGCTTAATTATGGAAAGGACCAAATTGCATAAAATGCAAAAGTTGAATTCTAGTAGCTAGAAGGATCAATAGCTATGGAATTCAAAATAAGAGGTCCTTATATGGTAATTAGACCATTAAAGAAAATTTAGTAGATATTTGTGGTGATTCATCCATGGAAAAATTAGAAAAGACTAAGGGCTAAATTGGAAATCAAACTAATTAAAAGATGATAATAGAAAATATCATCTTATTTTTCATCATCTTCCTCAAAATTTGCATGGAAACCCTAGGAGAGAGATAGGAAACTAATCAAGCTTAATTAGGTAACTTTTCTATTCCCTTTTTTAGTAATTTTTATATTTTTGAGATCGGAATAGTTTAATTTGTTTATTTTGGGGATTAATTTGAAAAGTTATCAAAGTATGAAAATTTTTCCATGGATGAATATGCTGAAATTTTGAAATTTATGGTAGAAAATGAAAGGTTGTTGATGGATAAACAACTTTTACAAAGAGAATTTTCATGAAATTGTGATTTAGGGACTAAATTGAAAAATTGTAAAACCTATGGAAAAATTCTGATTTTTAAGAAATTCATGGGCTATTATTAAGACATGTATAAATCGGTTAGGCTTGGAATAAGGATTAAATTGCATGAATTTCTTTTTCCGACCTTAGGTACGAAATTGGAATTTATGAAAAGTTTAGGGGCAAAATGGTAATTTTGCCTAGGGTGTAAATTGAATCCAATTGAATATCAAATGTGATAAATTTATGATTAAATTCATTTATATATATCCGAACAAATCAAATTTAAAGCTAGATCGAGGAAAAGAAAAATTTTCGAATTAGTAAATCTTAATACACAAAGAAGTGTCGAGGTAAGTTCGTGTAACTGAATTGTGTTTATTTATATGCTTGAATTGAATATGGTATGTGATTGTATGAATTATATAAATGTTAAAAATAAATGATATAATCATATGTTCAAACATATCCGAAAAATATTAAGTTTCGTTTGAATAATGAAATTTGATGGATATATGATTTTTCCGTATTGAATGTGGTCCTGCTTATGTTGCGGACAGAATGTAGCTTGGACGAGCAATCCTATTATAGCTCTTTCGAGAATCCTGTTATACAGTTCCTACAAGCATCTTGATCGGTAGTGATTATGCATGTGTTGCACACTATTGCAACTTTGTGTGAGCGTCCTGTTACATGATTCGATCGGTTGTGATCCAGCATATAATGCCGACACAAACGCCACTCTGTATAAGCGTCCTAATATAAGCTCTTATGGGCTTCCTAACATGGCTCACTTGAACAGCCTGTTACCTTATCAGGTGTTCTCTGATATTAACTCTTTAAAGTTATCTGTTAAGCTCTATGAGCTCCCTAAATAAAACATTTATTAGTTTCCGGTTTAGCCCAGATAAATATCCTATTACATGGCTCATCTGAGCATCCTGATATGTGGCTCGAGAGTGTGCTCTTTGCTTAAGCGCCATAATAGGTACCCTTGATTATGAGTTGATGGTTTACAGGTTTGTATACCTTGAGTGTACTACCTGAATATCCATCGATATTTCAATAACTCAACGGAAGAAATTCCTGACATGAGAAATTGTGAGACTAAGAGAACTATATCTTGAATGCTTCTAAAATACCTGAAGGTTTATAGCAAGATGAGCTTATCCATACTTACTTGATTTACATGGGAATTATGTGACTAACTTGCTTATTTGAGGGTGTATGATTAGGCAAATTTTCTAATTTGTTAAAAAGCATGATATTGTTATGCTTATTTAAATGAATATGATTGTTTACTTCCCGTTATACGAACTTACTAAGCATTAAATGCTTACTAGGTTTTATTTTCTTTATTTTATAGTGCTCAGAAGCTCGCAAAGGTTGGAGATTGGTCGGAGTATCTTCACACTATCCACCAACTTATTTTGGTAAAAATAGTAAACTTATTTAGGTATAATGGCATGTATAGGTTAACTTGGCCAATTGATGGCTTGTAAATAGATGTTTGTAATCTAGCCATTGGATGTCTAGTAATGGTTTGATTTAGTATATTATTATAAGTTTATATCATGTTAATATATATGTATATGGTATGGTTTAGTTGAATTAAAGTAAAATATATGTACCTTTACAAAAAGGGGTAAGTTTTATTATATGAAAATAGGTGATGTTATATCCTATTTGTTAATGATGTTTGATTGGTTTAATGCTTGGAATTTGGTTGTTAAATATGTGCAAGTGTTGTTGTAGGTTAATGGCAAAATTTGGGTGAGAAATAAAGCTAGGAAATGGCTTTATTTTGTCCACACGAGGGCGTGTGTCTTGACAGTGTGTGATGCACGGCTTGGCACATGGGCATGTGGTTTGGTTGTGTGTCTCCTACATCTTAAAATTGAGAAATAGAATGCTAAGATTTGGACACGGGCAGAGATACGGGCATGCATCTCAGTCGTGTGTGACACTTGCCCTAGAACACGAGCGTTTGTCTTGGCCGTGTGAATCCTGCACTTAATTTTCGAAAATTAAATTCATCACACGGCCTAGCACACTAGCATGTGGCTGGCCGCGTGACACAAGTCAGAGAGTTACACGGGTAAAGACACGAGCTAGAACACAGCTATATGCCTCATATCGATTGCCCGCACTGCCTGAGAGATGGGCATGTCATCTGGCCATGTGAGCCACATGGCCTACTCACATAGGTATATGACCCCTGTATATAAGAAAATTTTTTATATTTTGCGAAAAATTTTCTAAGCCCTCGATTTAGTCCCGACTTGATTCTAATGTTTAAATTGGGCCTCGAGGGTCTATTCAAGGGACAATATGATCAGTTTTAGATATGAAAAGTAAATGACATGAATTATATGAAATTACTCTATAAAATTTGGTAATGCTCCGTAACCCTGTTCTAGCGACGGATACTGGTTAGGGGTGTTACATAGTTTGTGGAAGACAGCTATGATAGCTTAAGGAAGCCTTCAAGATTAGTCACCGCACTTATCAAAGATTTTCTTCCTCCTTTTTGCCCTTTCTTAATTATTCAATATGTTTGCAAATTGCTTTGTTGTTTTTTCAACAAAAATGATAGTTTAATTCTGTTTAGACTAGGATGATTGCATCAATTCAATAAAGTTTATTTAAATCACGTTATGATATTCTGTGCCTCAGTTGATCATGTTTTCAATCAAAATCATGCATGTATTTCATTCATTAAAATGTGATTAAATGTATTAAAATTAGTTGCATAATTCGACTTAAATGGCGGCTAATAGACACAGTAATTGAAAAGTTCATGCTTAATTTATATCTGACCTAGAATAAATTAAGGTTCGTAATAACTTGACCCAGCTCTATTACCTTGCATAGCTTTTGGGTTTATGTGATTAAATTGTTTAAAACCAACCCAGTTCCTATTACTTCACATGAATTCTAAGAAACCCTTAGTTAAATATTATCAGTAATATACATGTTTTTCTAAGTAAAAGATTCCGAAAGGACTTAATATTGGTTTCAAGATTATGAAAGATTGAGTTGCCATTGAATATTTTTTTGGAACATTCTTAACATGATGAGAACAAAATAAGTTAATTGATGTAATTATCCCAGTCTATTCATGTTATTGTTGTTGAAATCTTGTGACCTTTGTTGTTAAGTCCATCTTATCCATTTTATTCATTCATCATATTTAGATTAATTTGCATCAAGGATCATTTTGCATTTAGTTATTTATTTTTACATCACACCACTAAAAAAATATTGTGTTTTTTCTCACCAAATTGTTAAGTTTAATTTTACATTTAATTGATTAACATACGCAGTCCCTGTGGAGACGATAACTCCTTTACTTACTTACACTTGCACAAACCATGTGTTACAAGTTTTTGGCACCGTTGCCGGGGACTGTTGCCTTAATCATTTTTTTGAAATTATTATTTTCAATTTGGTTTTTATTTTATTTTTATTTTATTTCTAAATTTAAAAAATAATTTTTTATTCTTTATTTTTATGATTTATTTTTCAGGTGTTTTTGAACATAGATCAAATTATCGATTTATTACTTGTAGACCCTGAAATCATGCAGACATTTGGACAAAGAAGATGAGAAAAGATAGCACAAAGACAAGCCCAAATGGACCTTGGAAATCAAAATGATGTTCACGGGAATGGAGTTGTTAATGTTTGTAATCCAATCCTTATTGCTGATGATAGGGATCGAGCTATAAGGTAGTATGTTGTACCCCTTTTTATTGAGTTAAATCTGGAAATTAGGAGACCAGAGATCAAGGCACCCCAATTTGAATTGAAGCCAATGATGTTTCAAATGCTTCAAACCATGGCTAGTTTAATGGAATGCCCACAGAAGATCCATACCTTCACCTTCGACTACTCATGGAGGTGAGAGATTCCTTTAAGATAGCCAGTGTAACTGAAGATGCATTGAGGTTGAAGTTATTTTGATACTCGTTGCGAGATCGAGCATGAGCATGGCTTAATTCATTGCCACCATATTCAATTTCCATTTGGCAAGAATTATCTAAACGCTTTCTTGAAACGTATTTTCCACCTAAAAAATGCTAAGTTGTAGAATGAGATCACCACTGTTCAAAAATTGGAAGATGAGTCCCTATATGAGGCATGGGATAGATTCAAGGAGTTACTTCATAAATGCCTTCACCATGAGATCCACATTACATCCAGTTGGAGACATTTTATAATAGTATCAATGCACACACAACATTGGTGGTAGATGCTTCTACGAATGGTGCTCTCTTGTCGAAGTCTTATAATGTGGCTTACGAGATCATCAAGAAGATAGCCAGTAATATTTAATAGTGGCCGACAAATCAAACAATTTCAAAAAGACGAGTAGTTGGAGTACATGAAGTAGACACCATTAATTCACTCTCAACTCAAGTGTCTTCTATCTCTTCAATGTTGAAATAGTTACTTCTAATGGCTTTAACCCTGTTGCATCCTAACCACCAAGTCAATTTGAGGTTGTTTCCTGTGCATATTGGAGGGATGGCCATTGTTTCAAGAATTTTCCATTAAATCCTGAGTTAATTTATTATATAGGAAATCAACATCAACATAGAAGTGGATAAGGACCATATTCCAATTTCTACAATCCTTCATGGTGAAACCACCTGAACTTTTCTTGGAGTAACTAAAGAAATGGACCGAACAACACCTACATGCAACATAAACCAAATTAACCCCAAGGGTTCAACCAACAAGTTTCTAAACCACCACAAGCTAAATCATCTAAAAATTCGGAAAAATTTTTGAAGGCGTACAGGGCGAAAAATGACTCCTTAATCCAAAGTCAAATAGTAACATTGAAAATTTTGGAGAACCAAATGGGTTAGTTAGCTACGGAGCTTCATAATAGACCACAAGGAGGTTTGCTGAGCGATACAAAAAATCTAAGAATTTTGGGAAATGAACATTGCAAGGTAGTTGCTTTACGAAGTGGTAAGACTTTAGAACCCAAGGAAGTTGTGGTTGAAGATGAACCTATTAAGGAGGAAAGCCAACCAATAATTGAAGTTCCTGCACCAGAAGAGCTAGAACCTATAAAGTTTTATGAGGTAAAATTTAAACTAGTGAATTCTAATAAGCTAACATCTTCTTTAGATGTAGATTTATCCTTCAGAAAAGTTGTCTATTCCAACCCAAAGTTCCAACACCTCCATATCCTCAAAAATTCCAACCAAATAAGCAGAAACGATAGGTGCAATTCAAGAATTTTTTGGATGTTCTAAAGCAACTTCACATCAACATCCCGCTGGTGGAGGGTTTAGAACAAATGCCCAACTATGTCAAGTTCATGAAGGACATTCTGTCCAAGAGGAAGTGACTTAGTGAGTATGAGACTGTAGCACTAACGAAGGAGTGCAGTGCATTCTTATAGAACAAGCTACCTCCTAAATTGAAGGACTCTAGGAGCTATACTATACCTTGTAATATTGGAAAATCTTACTGTGGTAAAGCTTTATGTGACATAGGAGCAAGCATCAACTTAATGCCCATATCTATTTTCAAGCTATTGGGAATAGGAAAGGTAAGACCCATGACTGTGACACTTCAACTGGCGGATTAATCTTTAGCATGCCCAGAAGGAAAGATCGAGGATGTTTTGGTAAGAGTAGATAAGTTTATTTTTCCTGTTGATTCATTGTCTTATATTTTTGAAGCAGATAAGAAAGTGTCGATCATCCTAAAGAGACTTTTCCTAGCCATGAGAAGAACGTTAATAGACGTGCAAAAAGGCAAACTCGCCATGAGAGTTCAAAATGATCAGGAAACATTTAATGTTCTTAAAACAAGGAAGTTTCTCGATCCAACGGAGGAATATTCAGTGATGGAGGAGTTAAAAACCTTAGTTTCTATGGAATGGGAGAATGATTTTGTAAAGGACCCATTGGAGAACACTTTAGGGTCTGAGCCATTGGAAGATGAACAAGGTAATGAAAATATGGCTTTGATGGAAGCTAATCCAAAGGACTATGTTCAACTAGCACAGTTTGAACCATTAGAGTTGGAAGCTCGAGAATACACACAACTAAAGTCGTCAGTCAATGAACCACCCAAACTCGAATTGAAGGTACTTCCTTCTCATTTGAAATATGTTTATTTGGATGACTGTTCTACTTTGCCTGTGATTGTTTCAACAGACCTACAAAGCACCAAGAGGAGTAGTTGATCAAAGTTTTAAAGAAATTTAAAAAAGGTGATTGATTGGACCATAGTTGATATTCGAGGAATAAGCTCATCCTTCTGTATGCATAAGATTATCATAGAGGGGGCGAAAAAGGTAGAATTGATTGGCAAAGGAGACTCAATCCTATCATGAAAAAGGTAGTTCAAAAGGAAGTTATCAAATGGTTAGATGCGGTCATTATCTACCCCATCTTAGATAGTTCATGGGTAAGTCTGATATAGTGTGTACCAAAGAAAGGTAGAATAACGATTGTTGAGAATGAACGTAATGAGTTAATTCTGACGAGAACAGTCACGAGTTAGAGAATTTGTATTGATTACAGAAAATTAAACAAAGCCACTCGAAATAATCATTTTCGACTACCTTTTATGGATCAGATGTTAGACCAACTGGCAGATAACGAATTGTACTATTTCTTAGATGGATATTCGAGATATAACCAAATAGTTGTAAGCCCGGAAGACTAACACAAAATGACTTCTACTTGCCCGTACGGTACATTGGCTTTTAGGCGAATGCCTTTTGGTTTATGTAATGCACCTGCCACATTTCAGTGATACATAATGGCAATATTTACTGATATGGTACAAAATTATTTTAAGGTTTTCATGGATGATTTTCCTATTTTTGGTAACACATACGATGTTTGTTTAAGTAATTTGGCTAAGGTATTAAAAAGATGTGAGGAGACAAATCTTGCCCTTAACTGAGAGAAATGCCACTTTATGGTTAATGAGGGAATTGTATAGGATACAAAATTTCAAAAAACGGGATTTAAGTTGACAAAGCGAAGGTGGATGTAATTAAGAAGTTTCCACCACCAGTCAGTTTTAATGGAGTTCAAAGTTTTTTAGGCCATGCTAGTTTTTATTGAAGGTTTATTACAGATTTTTAAAAACTTTCCAAGCCTTTGTGTATGCTTTTAGAGAAAGTCACCATTTTTTATTTTAACAAAGCATTTTTGGAAGCTTTTAAAAATTTGAAAAATTGGTTAATCTAAGCCCCTATAATCGTTACACCTTATTGGAACTCACTGTTCGAATTGATGTTGATGCAAGCAATTTTGCTGTTGCAGCTGTGATGGGAAAAAAAAAGAAACAAAGTGTTTCATACTATCTACTATGCAAGTCAAACTTTAACAGGAGCCCAACTTAATTACATGGCAACTGAAAAAGAACTCTTTACTATAGTTTTTTCTTTTGACAAGTTTCATTATTATCTCATAGGTATGAAAGTCACAATATTTACTGATCATGCGGCTATTAAATACTTACTCACAAAAAAATATGTTAAACTAAGGCTGATTCAATGGATACTTTTACTCCAAAAATTTGACCTTGAGATCCAAGACAGAAAAGGTGTTGAAAACCAAGTAGCTGATCATCTGTCAAGGTTGGAAAAAAATGAGGTATCTCATTCACTTGTTCCAATTAATGAAAATTTTCCAAATGAACATATCTTCAAGGTAAGCCAAATTCATGAAATACCCTGGTTTGTTGATTATGTGAATTATTTAGCATGTGGAATAATTCCTCAAGAAGTGACATACCAACAAAGGAAAAAATTCCTTCATGATAGTCACTATTATTTCTAGGAGGATCCTTTTTTATTTCAACAATGTGCAAATAACATAATCAAGAAGTGCATAGCTGGAATTGAAATTGATGAGATCTTGTATCACTGCCATTCATCTCCAAATGGAGGACACTTTGCTGGTTCCCGCACTGCAAGGAAGATTTTACAAGTAGGATTCTTTTGGCCTACAGTGTTCAAGGATGCATATGCATATGTGAAAATTTATGATAGATGCCAAAGGACCGAAAACATATCAAGGAGGAACAAGATGCCCTTGACAAATATTTTAAAGTTAAAATTATTTAACGTATAGGGTATTGATTTCCCAGGCACATTTCCTTCTTCTTATGGTAATAAGTATATCTTAGTAGCTACAGATTACGTATCCAAGTGGGTTGAAGCCGAGACATACCCAACGAATGATACTAAGGTTAAGCATGTATTTACAAGGTTTAGGAATCCTAAAGCTATAATTAATGATGAAAGATCTCACTTTATAAATAAATGGCTTAAGTGGTTGCTTGAAAGCATAATGTGAAACATAAAATTGTCATTGCCTATCATCCATAGTCAAATGGGCAAGTTGAAAAGGTAAATCATGAGATCAAAGGTATCCTTAAAAAGGTCGTTTGACCTAATAGAAAATATTGGTCTCGAAGGCTCGATGATGTTCTATGGGCCTATCGAACTGCTTTTAAAACACTGCTAGGAATAACTCATTATCAGTTAGTCTTTGAAAAGGCATGTCATTTGCCTCTTGAATTGGAAAATAAAGCTCACTGGACTTTGAAACAATTAAATTTGGATCTTAAGCAAGTCAGTGAGAGAAGAATGTTACAGCTTGACGAGTTGGAGGAGTTGAGGTTATTTTCATACAAGAATGCCAAGATGTGTAAAGAAAAGATTAAGAGATGGCATAACAAATGAATACAACCTCGTGAATTTAGAGAATGATAGGAAGTGTTATTGTTTAATTTGAGGCTAAGGTTATTTCTTGGGAAGCTCAAATCTTGATGGACTGGACCTTTCACCATTCACAAAGTCTATCCATATGGAGCAGTTGAATTACATGATGACAAAGGAAGTATATTTAAAGTTAATGGTCAACGCCTCAAACACTATTGGGACGGGGAAGTTGAGCGAGAGGAAACCTCGTTTAATTTAATAAACCCTTGATTTTTCATGCTTTTATTTTTAATAAATAGCATATTTAGAAACTATTTTTCTTGAATTAGTACATTTAATTAAATCTATCTAAGGAGATTGGAACTTAAGCGGGACCATTTGTGACCCCTCCAACCTTTCCTGGGATATTAATTTAATGTAATTTTACTGAGAAGATATTTTCTAAGTAGCTTAAAACGAATTTTTATTTTTAATTTTTATTTGCAATTTTATTTTATTTTATTTATGTTTAATTAGAAGGTCAATTTGGCCCAAGTACTAATAAGTTTGTTTCTCTAGTTCAATTCAAAATTTCAAATAATTGCAGTTTGGGCCCAAGGCCCAGAACAGTGAAGAGGAGGAAATTACCCACACATGTGCTATCCATACACCCCCCAAAAACCTTAATTTTTGCTCCACTTTATTCCTGCCATGCTTTGCCACCCAAACATCCTTTGTAGCTAAATTTTACCCTAATTTACTATTATATAAAACCCTCTCTACCATCATATTTTTTACACCATTCAAAGCAATTAGCTTAAACCCTAGCCACCTACTTTTCTTCTCTTCGCTATCGGGCTCAAATCTCGAAAGATCTCTTTAATTTTTCCCTCCTTGTTGCATAACCCTACTTCCACCATTGCAAGCCTATCGCCAGAGCAACCTTGTCGCCACCACAATCCCAACACCGCCGTAATTTTGTTACTGTCGCAAATCCACCACCGTCAAAATCTTCCACCTTCACACATTGTTGATTCCTTCTTCTTCCTTTGCTAGAATTTTTCTTATTTTTTTAGAAAAAGTTACCATGTCTCGCAAAAGAACTAGATCTTCCAAAACTACTGCTGAAAACCCAATTGTGATTCAAGATGAGGAAGCAAGGGAAAGATTTGATTCTATCTTCAAAAATCAACCCATGATGCCGAAAAAAGTTTTCAATTTGGAGAGCAATGCCACTGTCAATTCAAAAAATAGTTGATGCTTTGAATTGGAATCAATTTTGTGATGCACGATCAATGCCTGACAAAGATTTAATGCGAGAGTTCTATTTCAATTTGACCATGCCAGAAGCTAATGAAATTCTTGTTCATAAAAAGAAGGTCCCTTAACTTCTAAATCCATTAATGATTTGTTTAACTTACCTGATGTTGAAGAAGATGAGTACTCTACCATGATGAAAAATATCAATTGGGATTTTCTTCAACAAGTACTTAATGTTGTTACAAATTTGAGATTGTAATGGATTATATGAAAGTATTGTAGTCATTCTTTTTTAAAGGAATATTTAAATCTAGTGGCTAAGGTATGGTTCTACTTTGTTCAATATAGTTGCATGCCTATCTCACATAGTTCCACCATCTCAATGGAACTAATGCTTTTTTTGTATGCGATTATGACAGAAAGGTCTATCAATGTTGGGAGAATTATTCTTAAGGAGATTCAAGATTATGCTAGGAAAAAGGCAGGAAGTGCCTACTTTCCATCATTGATTACTTCACTTTGCTTGAGGGTCCAAGTAAGATCAAAAGTGAACTAGAAGAACCGTTATGTTCAAGGTTGCATAACAAGGCATGACCTCGAAAGGTTAGTAGAGAGTGTTCAAGTTGAGCCAAAAGAACCAAATGAATCATAATCTAATGAGTCATCAACCAAATCCAAACTAGAAGTTGACTCAGTAAATGGAGCAAAAGAGGTAGAGACTGAAGAGGAATCAAACAGCCCTGAACCTAGGAAGGAACCAAATGTTGCTAAACCAGTGGAGCCAAGTTTTAATCCTGAGATGATCATCCCTACTTCTTCAAACACTATAAAGAATTCAAAATTTTCAACTATGATAGATATGTGGAAATTCATGCATAACTAAAAACAAGCTTATTAGAGATATGCAAAAGTTAGAGATGGTACCATACGAAATACTTTTAAGAATATCTCTAATTGTTTTGTTCCTGAGTTTCCAGATCATATCTTTGAGACATGGCATCAAGAGATTGTGGGATCAAGTGTAACAAAGAATGGAAAAGGAAAAAGACATGAAGGATGACACGAGTTAAAAAGGGGGGAAATTATTTTCCTTAAGTTTTTATTTTAGGCATTTATATTTCTTTCTTTAGTTTTTTTTCACACAATAAAATTGAAAACATGAATAAATTAAGCTCAATGCCTCTTCATAATAAATAGCAAAGTAGTATGGTAATGGGAATGAACATGTCTAAGATTGGACTGTTAAAAAAGACTTGGTACTTAAGCAGTCTTCATGACTCACCTCTCTTTCCTTGCAATCCTATGTGGTGTTCAGTTTTTATTTATTACTTTGTTTCCGCAATAAGAACATTGCTTCTTTTTAAAGGGGGTAAGGAAATATTTGCATTAATTTTAGATTATGTTCTTAAGTATGATTCAATGTTTTCACATAAGTATGTTGAAATAAAATGATGTTCAAAAAAAATTGTTCATAAGTTAGCTCAAATGCAAGTATTATTTCTGATTTTATCTGAGTCTTTTTATGTTATCTTAAGGTATTGAATGCTTGTATGTTCTTAGGTATTATGTAGTCTTTTGCTAAGAAAATGTAATTTCCTTAGAAATAGACATGCATGAAGGTTTAAGTCCTTAGAATTGACTGAGTAGCTTTCTTAAGGCGAAATCCTGGGAGGCATAAGAATCTAAATATGATTTAGGCACATTTTTCTTTAGATCGTTTGAGCCTTTCAAGCTTACCAAATGAATTTGACCCTTGAAACTTTAGTTTGAGCCTTTAAGCCTATTTTATTGTTATTAACCTATATCATAAGCCATATTACCATCTTTTTAAATTTTATCCTATTTTTTCACCTATCTTAATTATACTTGTCTTGGTGATCAAAATTTGAGGAAAAATTAAGAAAGATGTACATGTTCTCCGTATGCTTAAATTAAAAAAAAAAGAGAGAGAAAATTCTTTATTCAAATCTCTTAAAGCAAAAAGAGAAAAATAAATATTCAAAATATTGATAAGTATTGTTGGGCATAAAACTTCAAATTAAGTTTAGGGGTGGTAAAACCCATTTGTAGGAAGGATGTACCTTGAAAAGATTCAAGGCAAAGTTAAGGTTAAGATTATTGAACCTAAAAATTCACTTTTCTTTATCCCTACCTCGAGCTTAGCCCTATTACAACCCTATAAAGGACCTATTGATTTGGATGATTATGCCGACTACATTAGTGGAGAGGAATTCCTAAATTCAACATATAAGGACCACTAATTAAACCTTGTGATTCTTTTGACTAATTGATAAGGAAATTTTGATTGAATGGTAAATATTATGTATGATCTTGAAAAGCATGCACTTCATGACTTATGCTAACATTTTCCTGCACTTAGAATAAAGTTCTGAAATAATGTTTGCATGTGAGAAACTTGTTAACAAATATAGTTTATGAGCATGACTTTATTGATGTATGTCTATGGAAAAACTTGGTTCTGCTTAAGGACTCTATTTAGACTATTGCAAGATGGCCTTATCTAAATTTTTACTTTACATTATTCAGGACGAGTAATGGATTAAGTTTGGGGGTGTGTAAACTCTAATTTATATAGGTTCTTTTAAAAGTTTATGACACTTTTTTACTTAAAAAAAATATTAATCTCAAGTATTTGATTACTAATTGGGAGAATTTTATATATATTTCAATAATGAGCATGATTTAATGAATAATATGATTTTATGTTATTTTTGTATTAAATTTGTACATGATTATTTTATGCTACATATTGATCTTTACATTTTTTTAATACAATTGAGCCAAGGAAATTATGCATGATTTATTTATCAAATAAAGCTGCATAAACATGCCCAATTTCACTTCATATGGATGACAAACACATACAAAATGGGTCAAGAAGAAGTTGATTTGATCCAATTGAAAAAGGGTCAATTGATGGACAAGTCTGGTAAATAATTGGGTCACTAAATCGTCCAAACAAGGGGAACAAGCCCAATTCGACAAAGCCATTTAGAATGATCACAAATTCACTTTTGGGAGATCTACTGAGGTCCCTATACTTACAAATTAAATAGAAAATATCACACCAATTTTGCCCAAGAAACCGTCCACCCCTTTCTTGATTCATGCATGATATCATGCATGAATCAAGCAACCAAACAACTTATTTCTCCACAAATTATGGCTGGCCATAGGAAGGAGAAACCTAATGGATTCATCATGCTATTTTTAGTAAACACACCTACCATCCTTCACTATAAATACTCACCTCCATTCCTCATTTTAATCATCCCTTAATCATTCATCATTTCTCAAACATCATTCATCCCTCACTCTCATTTCATTTTTCCCATTTACTTTCTTTCTTTCCAAGCATAAACATCCATATTTCCCTTAGCCAACAAATCCTTGAGAAATTACTCTCTTGGTCAGCCACCTTGAGGCGCAGTTTGTGGAAGAGCAGTTGTGAGAATTGGAGGAAGCCTCCATGACTAGTCACCACACTTATCAAAGAATTTCTATAACACCCTTATGCCCGGTCTGACTTTATGGACCCAGTATAAGACTATTACATTTGGTGTCAAAGCGGTTTTGGCTAGACATTGTATAATTCAATCATTCATACATATTGTATTAACTTATTTAACCCATAAATTATTAATATAAACATCTGGGGTTATTAATGGTTGTTCGTTTGCGTTTGGAAATGATTTAAATATTGTTTTTACTTAAAACAAAGGAAAAATATGAATGCTTAAACAAAAGGTATCGATACCACTGCATAAAATTGATACCAAAATAGCATTCTGGAACTCCAAAAATTCAAGTTTTGATGAACGTATCGATAATTTAGGCCTAGGTATGGATACTAAAGCTTTTATATCAATACCAACCTTAAAAACGATACCAAAATTACTCTCTATTTCACAAAAATTTGATTTTTGGGTCAAGGTATTGATACCTTACCCTCAGGTATCGATACCTTGGGTCTTAATGACATAAAAATAGTTGGAAATTTTGCTAAAAAGCCCCCTACCCTTATTCAAACATTCAAACACTTCTAAACCAATTCAATTACCCTCAAACTCATTAAAATTCACCACAAAATCTATATAATAACACCATAATGCATGCATATGTTAAGCTATTATAAATCCTTTCAAAAGCTAACAAAATATGCCATTAGATCACCAAAATAACAAGGTTTCCAAAGTTTGTATTTTAGTCTATGTAACATTCATCTATACCAAGAACCTATGTACATGCCATACAAACCCCAAAACTCATACATAAAACCTTGCCTCTTGGAGTGGTGATGAGATGGGATGCACTCAACCTCGATATTACCCAACGGAATTCACTACACCTACGCGTTAGAGAATTAATGCAGTAAGTCTGTGAAGGCTTAGTAAGTACTTCAAGATTTTTGAAATCTACTAATAAAAATATAAAATAAAATTATATCCATTTTATAGACATATAATTCATATCAAATTAGTCCCTACAGTTCAACATTTTTCTAAAATCATGCTTAATTGATAATAGCTAAATTACAACATTGTAGCCCAATGTAGACCAGCAGGACCCTTAGGATATATGGAAATAAATCGATAATGCATTGTTAATGCATATCATATATCACTATTCACAAAGTGCAAATAATGATAAGCACCGAAGTGCAAAATAATAATGATAAGACCAAAGTGCAAATTTTTACAACGATAAGCACCAAAGTGCAAAATAATATGATAAGTGTGCTAATTTTCCTTAATAGCATGCCATCAATATCCCAATAGTTTGGGACTAGTCTACATGGGCTTTTCTTATTATTAAATCTTTTCATTCATTCAATAGACAAAAAATAATATAACTTTGTATTTTTTACGATTTAGTCCTTATCACAATAATAACACTAAAACTTGTAAATTCTCTTCATTTTTACCACATACAACACTATAATTTTTACATAACTTCATTTAAACTCACTTTCCACATATTCATAATATCATAACATATTTTAATTTCTTTCAATCTAGTCCTTTTTTATTATCACCACAATACGTTATATAACGGTACACCAAAGTCAAAATTCATAACATTTACATTATTTAATCCTACTAAATACTTATTATGATATCATTAATTTAGTAATTAAACTACTTAATCAACATAATTATCTAATTAACATAACTTAAACAAAATTTTTACTTGAAGTATTTACAACCAAAATTTAGATGATAAGTTTTTCTTTTCTTCTACTAATTGGCCACTTCTTTTCCTTTCCCTTCACTTTTGTCCTCAAACTTCTTCTTTTTTTCTTTAATTTCATAACAACATATAACATTTATAAGTTCAAACTAAAATCAAATAACTTTTATATGCTAGATTATGAAAATAAACATGCATGTTATGAGAGTTTCCATCATTCTTACCTTAACTCTTTGAAAACTCAAAACCCTAACTCATGTCTTTCTCTCTTTTAACCCATCTATAGAAGTTTCCTCATGAGATAAAGTTTCTCACTAGTCTTCTTTTTAGCTTTTACTAAAGAAATTTCAAAGAAAATGAAGGTTAGAAGCTTGGATGGTTCAATAATAGAGGAAGGATATGAAAGGAAATAAAAGAAAAGTTGGATAGATTTGGGGGGTGAGTGACGGTTTGGTGTTTGGGAAAATATGATATCTTTCATCTTTTCTCGACTTTTTTTACACATTTCTACTAAAAAAATCTCACATTTTTATTAAATGGTCAATTTGCTAATAAGTCCTTAAGCCATCCATCTTTACACTTTTAACCATCATCATTACACCTTAAAATATCTACTTGGCTATTTACCATTTTATCTCAACTTATCTTTTATAATTCCTAGGATGACTCATACTTCACTTGGTTAAATTTCTTCCTAATCCTTCCTTTATCCTATACACTATGTGTAATAGCCCAGTTTTAGCTAAATCAGAACAGTGGTTTCAGAACCACAAATTCGATGTCAAAAAATTATTTTAATATTATTTTATGTGTTTATAGCATGATAGCATGTATGCGTGAAAGTTTCGTAAATAAATTTTACTGTTTGAATGCTTAATTCTGTAAAAAAGACTAAATCTTGTAGAATGTAAAATGCATGTTCTATTAGTTAAAGGTGTCAAATAGCTTTGGCTTTTAATTATAGTGGTCTTAAATGGTAATTAGACCATTAAAATGGTGGGTGGACAATACTGAACATTAATATGATGATTTTAAATGATTTATAATAAGGTTAATAATGAATTTAGTATTAAATGATGAATTAAATTAAAGAAAAACAAGATATCATCTTGTTTTATTCTTAACATAGCCAAAAGTAGAAAATAATACACCATAAAAGGGTTTCAAAGGTTCAACACATTCCTAGCTTGATTAAGGTACAGTTTTAGCTCAGTTTTTGATGATTTCTACGTTTTTGTAATCGCTACAGCTTAATCTAGCTAGCTCGTACCTTTAATTTTGAAATTGTTAAAGATTTTGAGAGTTGCCATTGTTGAATTTATGTGTTCTTTGATGTTTAATGCTGAAATATGAAAGCTTGATGAAAGATTTTCATGTTTTGTAAAGTGATTTTTGATAAAAATGCATAACAAGGATTTAATTGTGAAAAGTGCAAATTGAGTAGCTGAAAAGTGAAATAAATGGAAGTTTTGGGCTGCTAGGGATCTATAAATAATTCGGCCAAGCTTGGGTTTATTGAAATTATGTGAATTTTGTGTTTTGTGAAATAAAGATTAAATTGTTAAAAGTGTGAAAGTTTAAGGGCTAATGTGCAAATAGGCCTAAATGTATGTTTTGGACTAAATTGAATGAATGGTTGATTAAATAAGTTAATTTTGAATTCATATAGATTAAGAAAGAAAGAATTCAGATTTAGATTGGGGAAAAAGCAAGGTTATCGAGTAGTCGACCTGATCCATCAATTCCGAATACGAGATAAGTTCGTATGTGATGATTAAATTATAAATATATGTTAAAATCCTTTTATATTGCATAATGCATTAGAACAGGATTATGGATAATGTATGAATTGTAAAAATGACTCTAGAATGCATTCGAAGATAGAAACGAAAAGTGTGAAAGCCTGGTTGAACCTTAAGAATAGTTTTAGATACTATTGACATGTCAGTAAGTGATACGTTGAGTTGGCTTCGGGCCAAGATATTAACACTTTAGGTGCTATTTTACCGATTTGGCTTCAGGCCATGCATATTGGATGATTTGGCTTCGGGACATGATAATAGTTCTTCAGATAAGTTACCTTGATTTGCCTACGGGCAATGGTATAGGTACTTATCATACAAGACTCCTGAGTATCCAATTTCTACTCTGAATGGTTCAACGGGTAAACGAACGATGTGGCTGAGGAAGAGGTTAGTACGAGGTGATACAGGTATGTACAGAACTTATTCGAGTATTAAATAGTGAAAGTTCGATGAGATGGTATTTAATCATGTTTTGAGACACGAGAAAGGTTTGTAGTTAATGTGTATATGGTTTTCTCAATTGTAATTGGTTGATTTGCATTGATTCAATGAATTAAGTTATTCACATACGAGCTTACTAAGCTATGAAGCTTACTTCGTGTTATTTTTCTATATTTTATAGTGAATCAAGGCTAGCTTAGATCTGGGAGTCGTAAGGAACATTGCCGCACTATCAAACATCAAATTTGGTACTTTTGAATTGTACATTTATGGTATACGGCATGTATAGGCTAGATGTGGTATTTTGGTTGTGATTATAGCCATGAGTGATGGCTTATTTTGGTTTGTTTTGGTATGGATATAACCAAGACATTATGGAAGTTAAAATGGTTATGTGAATTATGATAAATGAACCATTTTATATTGGTTGATATTGTTTTGGCATGTATTTGGCTAAGTAAATGGTAGTGATTTGAGAATTGGAATAGATGAAATTATAATGGTATGAATTGTGCATTTGGTTGATGATTTTGGCTGCCTAATTTTATAATGAAATGGTACCATTTTGCCTTGTGTAGGTACATTGAAGTTGGGGTGGAAAATTGGCCTTGCGAATGGCCTATTTTTGACTACATGGATAGAGACACGGGCGTGTGTCTCAGCCGTGTGTGACACACGGTCATATTACATAGCCGTGTGTCCCCTGGTGTTGAAATTGAATTGTTGTCGGTATGCTCCACATGGTCTCACACACGGGCAAGTGACTGGCCGTGTGGTACAAGTCAGTACACCCCCTAATTAGCACACGGCCTAGCACACGAGCGTGTGACTTGGCCATGTTGCAAAAGTCAGTATACCCTACAAGTTTGGCATGGCCTAGCACACGGGCATATGTGGCAACTTCGAAGGTCACACGGGCTAGACACATGGGCGTGTGGTTGGCCGTGTGACCCAAGTTAGTATGTTTGCCCTGTTTCTACATGGCCAGAGGCACGGGTATGTCTGGAGCCGTGTGAGGCACACGGCCTATTCACACGGGCATGTGACCCCTGTATGGTTGAAATTTTTCTAAATTTCCAAAATTTTCATTTGTTATTGGTTTAGCCCTGAACCACTTCTAAAGCGTGTTTAGGGCCTCGTATGTAACACCCCAAACCCGGCCCAGACATTGTGGCTGAATCTGGTAGCGTTACATGAGAGTGCTTTTAGAAAACCTTTTTCTAAACCTTGTTCGGTGAAAATCGTACAGATTATTATCTTTGCTTAAATTGTGAAATCTCTATTCCAATTATTATGTGAAAATATTTCATTAACGCGGAAGCTAAAACATCATTCAGTTATAAATCCATAAACTTAAAAATTTAAAATCCCTAAATAACCCAAAACAGTTCAAGTCCGAATACATGAGTAATCCCAAAAACAAATATTACAATAAAACAGATGAAATAAATGTTTCTCAAAATCCATGAGTCTAACAGTGGTCACCATCGAGCCCTCCGCCACACCGATCCATCTACTGCTGGGGATTACTTGATATAAAATAAATAAATAGGTGAGTTTTTGCAAACTCAGTGTGTACATCCCCACAAACAGTATGCATACAAACAGATAACAAAATACAGATATTTAGCCTTAGCCATACAGATATCGCATGCAGATCAGATTAGATATCAGAGAACAGAAATCATGCCCATCAACCCTGCACACCATCTCCGTCCAACCTAACACACCATGTGGGGATAAAATCGACCCACCAGCCCTACACACCAAGTATGAGGATAATATCGACCCATCCAACCCTATACACCAAGTGGTACTGTAAAATAGTACATAACAGATATATGCAGCATAACTGCCCGATAATAGGCTAATCGCCTCTCAGACTTCCTTCTCTTCACAACAACCCAACCCAATGCAATGCATCATAAATATCGTGGCATGCTTATATGTAGAAATCAGATCATATCATTGCAGAACAGATATATGATTCAGGCAAATATACATGCTTATTGTAACATGCTTTACATACAACACAGTAATTATTCATAGTATGGGGTCTAAATAAAGCTTACCGACCCTACAGGCAGCTCACAGTTGACTTAGGCGACCTGTGCAACCTTACAGAACATTTTAGGAAAATTGGGCTCACACGCCCGTGTGCCCTGCCCATGTGGGCCCACATCACCCAAATTAGCCTTGCCCGTGTGGATCACACGGCCTGGCCTAAGACCCACACGCCCGTGTGGTTCACCCGTGTGACCCACACGCCCGTGAGGCCTACACGGCCCAAATGGTAGAGCCCGTGCCTCGCACACGGCTTCGCCAGCCTCGCATGCCTATGTCTATCGCGTCTGTGTAGCGCACGCATGGCCTGGCTCGTCTGTCACACGCCCGTGTCTCGCAACACAAGCTACCACACGGGCAGACCACACGCCCCTGTGGCGTCGACAGACTGGTTTTTTGGCTTTCATCGAAACTCATTTTCTGTGCAATCGGAGTACACGCTTGGTTTGTTTCCACTACAAATCCAACCACGAGCACTCCAAATCCTAAGATCGATAATATCGAGCCAAAAATTAGTCACTTAAGTGGACTTTCTTTAGAATTGACAAAACCCAAAACACGAGATCTACTTACCTTCGATGAAGAACGGTATTTCCTCGCTTGCTAAGAACTTGATTACTAACCTACCAAGCCTTGATTAATCCCTAAACAGTAACCAAAGTCACCCTTAACAATCTCCCAACGAAAATACTTAACTTAATTTAAACGCTACTTACCAAATCGACAGAACCACTTGAACACGCCTAAGCTTATCGAAAAAGAACTGCAAAATGAAGGGGAAGAGAAAGGAAACAGAGAATTTTTGGCACAAGGAAAATTTGGAAAAAAAAGAAAATGGCAGAGAAAGCAACTGTTGACAGAAAAGAGAAAAAGAAGAAAACCCTAGGTTTTCCCTTAAGCCCACAACTCAGAATTTATTAAAGCCCACCGCTTACTGAAACTTGCAGCAAAAATAATCCTAACGCCACTGCAAGGAATCGAACCCCTGACCCTAAGTGCATTCCCTTGCCACTTAACCACTAGACCAACAAGCCCATTCTGTTAAGTTTTTACCAACAATTCCTTATAAGCCCACTGACCTTAAGTCAGGCTTAATTCAATTAAAAACCCAAATTTAGCCCAAGTTACAGCGTGAACTTAGGACCTCCCAAACACCCCGCCCCCCAAGCTCATAATTACTTAACCCAACATACATTTAAGCCAAAATAACTAGAACCAAAAATTCAGACACTTCCAAGCCCGAAAATCGCAAAAAGCCGAAAATCAAAAATTTGGGGCGTTACATCGTAGGCTCTTATAAGGGACAATATGATTATGTTGAATGGTTTATGAGAATGAATGCTTTATGTTTGATAAATGTATGCTATATGTTGTGAATTGATCATTAATACCTCGTAACCCTACTCCGGCGACGGATACGGGTTAGGGGTGTTACACTATGTATCTCTTAACTTTCTAAATTCCTACTTCCACCATAACAATTTTTATACTCTTTCAATTTAGTTGAACCTTTTATTTAAATCTTTTCTATCTTAGAAATATTTTCTAATCTCCTATCGGGTCTAAATACTTCCTAATTTAACACTAAAAATTTCTATTTAGTAAATTTCAAGATTTCTCCACTATTTCCTGACTCGATCCATCACTGTACGTAGCTCCAAGTCAAAATGTGGTCGTTACAGTTTCTTCTTCCTTTTTGCTCTTTCTTAATTATTCAATATGTTTGCAAATTGCTTTGTTGTTTTTTCATCAACAATGGTAGCTTAATTTTGTTTAGACTAGGATGATTGCATCAATTCAATAAAGTTTTTTTAAATCATGTTATGATATTATGTGTATTAGCCGATCATATTTTCAATTAAAATCATGCATGTATTTCATTCATTAAAATGTGATTGGATTCATTAGAATTAGTTGCTTAATCGACCCATATGGTGACTGATAGTCACAGTAATTGAAATGTGCATGCTTAATTTATATCTGACCCAGAATAAATTAAGGTTCGTAATAACTTGACCGAGCTTTATTACCTTGTATAGCTTTTAGGTTTATGTGATTAAATTGTTTCAAACCGACCCAATCCCTGTTACTTGACATGAATTCTAAGAAACCCTTAGTTAAATATGATTAGCAATATGCATGTTTTTCTAAATAAAAGATTCCGAAAGGACTTAATATTGGTTTCAAGCTTATGAAAGATCAAGTTGTCATGGAATATTTTTCTGGAACATTATTAACTTGATGAGAACAAACTAAGTTAATTGATGTGATTATCCTAGCCTATTCATGTTATTGTTGTTGAAATCTTGTGAATTATGTTGCTAAGTTCATCTCATCCATTTTATTCATTCATCATATTTAGATTAATTTGCATCAGGGATCATTTTGCATTTAGTTATTTATTTTTACATCACACCACTTAAAAATTATTGTTTTTCTCATCAAATTGTTAACTTTAATTTTACAATTAATTGATTAACATACATGGTCCATGTAGAGACGATAACTCTTTTACTTACTTATTACTTGATAGCGATATACACTTGCACAAACCATGCGTTACATTACTTCAAATTGACAAAAAAGTGAGAATAAAATTTATTCATTTAAATAAGTGAATATAATGCTTGTGATTAAAATATAATTTATATATAACCATTAATTTAAGAAAATAATCGTGTAATAAAGATAATATGTGTTAATTAATATTTAATTTTAATTATTATTTAAATTTTGGTTTTAATTTTATACTTAAATAACATTTTTTATTATTGGGATCTTCACCTATATAATTTTAATTAATAATAAAATTAATTATTTTAAATTTATAAATAATATATGTTACATAAGTTTTGGGTATTATATAATTTATATTTTAATAAAATTCATTTTTTACATTAATTTTCTTGACAATTAATTAATTATTGATATTTTATTTTTATGTTATTATAAAACCGTCAAATTATGAGTTTAACAATAAATATATTTTTTATAAGATAAAGTATTTGTAAGCTTTTTAACATGAATTAGATCTGATCAAGGATCAGGTCATTTGTCCATATTCGAAGGCTTGTTCGAAAAGTAGGAGGGTTTGGGTAAAAATATAGGCTCAAAAAATGAATTTGAACAAAAAATAAGGCCCCCTTTCAAAATGGGTCGGGTCTTGGGTAATATTTCTTCGGCACAAGCCCGACTCAAATCTGCCTATTATTTTTGCTGTTGTTTTGTTGCCATTTTGCTATTATATTATTATTATTTTGTTGTTATTTTTAAATATTGTATATGATGCGAGTCTCAAGGCACAAATTCAAACCCATAAATGTGATGGGCTCACACTACCTCAATGCCTAACAACAATGTCAAGGCTAAGCAAATCAAATCACGATTTGATCAAAGACAAGATTCGAAGACGAATCTTTTCGAGGAAAGGGGAATGATACATGCACGGATGGGGTGGAATTTATTAAATCACAATCACCAAAGCTGCCAATTTTCAAGCTTGGGAAATCAGCAGACTTGCGACGACTTTTTGAATGGGATCTTAGCATTTGTAGTTGAGATGTCTCATGGCATTTGAAGATCTATCTTTAGCTTCGTAACGCATTTTGAATCACTCAATTTTGAGCTAGGGAACTCAAGTTATGATCGTTTTAGTGAAGACTACGCGAGCATAATTTTCGAATGGGATTATAATGGGAATTACAAGTTTCGAACTTTTAATTCGAGTTTAAATCATATTTGGTTCAAGTTTTGGGCTTAATTTTTATTATATATGAGTCCAACATTGTATTTATCAGCTCTTATTATTTTATTATTTTATTATTCTAAATTTTTAATAATTATTGGATAGTTTAAGTTATTTAGGAGTTTTATATCAACAAGAAAGTTTAGTTTAAAACTACTTCTTGTTAAAATTAATTAGATTTCCAGTATACTTAAGAGTTTTATTTAGATTTATTTAGCTAGCCAATATATAGGCCTTTGCATTATACACAAATCATTCAATTCAATATTATTCAACTTTTTTTTTTGAGTTAATAAATTCTTTTTGAGTTTTCTCTTCAAGAATTTCTCTTGAGTTTCTTTTAGAAAAGTTTTAATAATCTTTCCAGATTGTGGGGATCATCTTCAAACTTTTTCTTGCCAAGTTTTCTATCTTGAAGGGGAAATTAGAGTTGCTTGAAGGGGGTTGTGGATTCTTCTTGTTTCCATGGCTTCTTAAGACTTCTACATATCACGTTCTATCTTTTCTATCTATCTTTTTATTTTCTTGTTTATTATTATAATCTTTGATTTATTATTCTATTTATCTTATCTTATCTTATTTACTTATTTTGTTTGACTTGGTTTTGATTGTGTTTTAGGTTGTGTCAAAACTCAAGTTTCTTTTCGAATGTCTAGAGCCCTAACTCAAATTCGCGACTTTGACAAATTTTACAAAACCCGCTTCCACATTCATCCACCTCACTCTTTATCATTTGGTATCATATTTGAGTGTTTTTAGATGTTCTTTTTATTTTTATAAATTGATTTCTAGCAAACAGCCTCAAAAAATAATTTTTTACCCTGATAGTTTTCAGAAAAAAATATTTTTTTGTGGGTAAACATTTTTCAAATGATCTAAAATTTTGCATACTATTTCTTGACACTATTTTAGAGTATAAAGAAATATTTTCCACAAAAAATTGATCGAAAAAGTATAGAAAAAAAAAATATGAAAAAAATTATGAAAGTACTCTGTAGGTTGAATTTTGTGTCAAAACTTTTCAGATCAAATCTACATTATTTGAGGAGGATCTATTTTAAATTTCGTAATTTTTTGGAAATTGGGAACACCTCGAATGAAGTTTGTCAAGTTGCTTCGTAACTTTTTGGGTTTTCGGGTTTCAACAATTTTCATTGACTCTTTAGCCTTATGTTTTCATTTGTTTTCTTCTTTTTATTGTTCCTTTGTGCATTCTAACACTTTATTGTTTCTTGTGTTAGTAGGTTAAAGCACGTTGCATATTTCTTCCTCTATGCAACAGAATTCTTTTGTGTCTAGCCGATGTTGGACTCATAGTGCTATTAGGTTTGCTTTGTTAGTTTGATTCTTAATACATTCAGATTGATTGATATAGACACTTTTTAAAAGACTCACAAGATTAATTCTTACCTTATTTAGAATTTGATTTTTATTTCTAAGTGCATAATAGTAAGGTTTGCTTAATTTTTCTTTTCTCGAGTGTTGTGTTCTTTTGAGGCTTTCCTAATGATTCGCAATACTATGATTGGGAAGTTGAGAAGGTATCAAGAGGTTTGAAATACTAGAGATCAGCAGCGTGACACTATCCTAGATACGATCAGCAAAAATTTAGAACGTCTAAGTACAAAAATTGAGCGTCGAAATCATAATTAAGGACATAAGATTGATCAACCTCGTCTTCGTGGAAATAATGCTCGACGTTTCTCTCATGCAAATGATGAGACTTAAGTTAATAATGACCATAGGCAACATTTTTTAGCTAAACTAAAATTCAATATTCCACCATTCTAAAGGAAGTACGATCTCGAAGCGTATTGTGAGTGAGAATCAAAATTTGAACTTATATTTCATTACTATAAATGTCGTGAAGAGGAAAAAGTATCATTGGCAACCCTTGGATTTTTAGATTATGTATTTAGTTGGTGGATTCAACTTTTATTATATATGATCTCAATATTGTATTTACCAGTTCTTATTATTTTATTATTCCAAATTTTTAATAATTATTAAGTAATTTAAGTTATTTAGGAGTTTTATGTCAACAAGAAAGTTTAGTTTAAAACTACTTCTTGTTTAGATTAATTAGAGTTCTAGTATACTTAAGATTTTTATTTAGATTTATTTAGTTAGCCCATATAGAGGCCTTTGTATTGTACATAAATCATTCAATTCAATATTATTTGTAACATCCCAAAATAGGGCCTAGTCGGAATAATGGTTTCGAGACCACAAATTCGACATCAAAATATTTATTTTATGATTATTATGAGGCCTAGAATATGAGTATATGCATGTGTTAAAGTTTCATGAAGAAATTCTTTGAGTAAGGTGTTCAATTGGAAATTAGGGACAAAATTGAATAAATTGCAAAACTTGAATTCTAAAAGAAATTTGTATGAAATTGCTTTGGGTTATGAATTAGAATGTCTTGGAGAGTAATTTTCCCAATTTCTAAATTTTTGGATAAAAATGGGCTTGCATGGATGAAATTTTAAAGAAAATGCATGAGGGCATTTTGGTCATTTGGCTTTTTAATGAAATAAAATGGAAAAAATCAAGCCAAAATCAGTCATTCTTCTTCTCCATGCTTCCGAAATTCTCTTGTCACCATAGCTAGGGTTTTCAAGCTTTCCAAGCTCAATAGTAAGTGCTCCCAAGCCCCGTTTAATGTTCTTTGTATTTTTGAAATCCTGGTAGCTTGCTCTCTCCATTTCTACCCATATTTCATGCTAAGGTTCATGTTTAAAAATTCACCCATTCATAAGTCACTTGTATTTTGATGGATTATGGAGGAACATGAAAGATGAATATGTGTTAAACATCTTTTCCTAGGTGATTTTCATGAAAAACCCTTGTAGGGACCATTTTGCAAAAGTTGTAAAATGTGTGGTAGAAGTGTGAAAATAATGGAAAATGAGGGCTACCATAAGAAGGAAAAGTGTTCGGCTAGGCTTAGGTAAGGTAGAAATTGCATGTGTTTCATTATACGCGCTTAAGGACTAAATCGTAAAAATATCAAAGGTTAGGGGCAAAAAGGTCATTTGGACCGGGGGTGAGAATTAGACTTGTGATGTATAATATGGGGTATTAATGATATAATTTTGTTGTTATAGACCCCGAGGAACAAATTCCGAAGGTCGATCGAGGTAAACGTAAGGTTTCGGAATAACTGAAACACAGCTCCGAAACAAATACTAGGTAAGTTCGGATAACTTAAAGTAAACCTCTAATATGCACAATTGTATGATTTATGAATGCATGATGATTGCATTTATTATTGGCATGAAATATCATAGAAATGCATATTTGATGGTAACATGTGAAAAATGTCTCGATTGAGGTTGACAAAGGGAATTCAATGGTAACTCGTAATTACATGTGATTTGAGATCCTGCATGTGTTGCAGTAAGGATTTAGCCCGGATGGGTAATCTGTTGATCTCAATTATGAAAATGATCTAGCGCAGACGGGTGTTCCTTGAATGATCGAGCCTCCCGAAAAATATGTGTGCATTATGGATTTAGCTCAGACGGGTAATTCGATTAGGGTTTGAATTTAGCCTGAAATGGTAATTCAGATCCAAGCTCAGTAAGGGTGTATGTCTATAATGGATTTAGCCTGGACTGGTAATCCTGCCATAAGATGTGAGGTTCACAGGAGTGCATATATGTGAAATGATCATTCGTAAGAATTGCCGGATAATGGGTATTCCATCGAGATTTCCTAGAAACTCAACGGGATTATTATGATGTATGTCAATAAGATGATGAATGATAAGCTCATCTACATAAATTACATGATGCTTTGTTATGTGACTAACTCATTGATTGAGTACATGTGATAGGGAATCATTTCATAATTGATGATTTCATGATTTAAATATGGATGTATGATAATTACTCGGTAAGTTTACTTTCCAGCTATTCGAGCTTACTAAGCATGTAAATGCTTACCCCTCTCTTTTTTCCTATCTCACAAAGCTCGAGGACTCATAAGGACTGGAAGACGATTGGAGAGTCGACACACTATCAACTAGTCAAGCTTTGGTATAAAGACATTTTTATTTTGTTCAATGGCATGTATAGGATTTTTGAGTATTTTGTTTTATGTGTCATTTGATTTTCCAAATGAAGGCATGTAAAAATATGTTTATCTTTTGTATATGGCCATGCAAATTGGCTTAATTGAAGTAGGCTATAACCTACGAATTTTTGTATGGTTTTATTTACAAGTGATGGGTTGTTACCAATTGGCAGTGAGTTACATGAACGAGCCAATTTCGGACGAATTATGGGAAATAACCTTTCATGTATGAAACCAATGATATGAGGTTTCCATACAACTAGTTTTATCAAGATTATTACAAGTGTATAATCATGTTTTCCTTCGAACTTGGTAGCCACTAGGTATAAGGAGTAGAAAGGGGTGACTTAAGGCTTGGAAAATAGCCTATAAGGGTCTACATGGTCAGACACACGGGCGTGTGTCTAGGCCGTGTGTGACACACGGTTCCTTCCCATGGGTGTGGGCTATGGCCATGTGTCCCCTGCACTTAAAATTTTAAATAAAAAAAGTACACGAGTAGGCCATACGGGCGTGTGTCATTGTCGTGTCTAAAAGACAGTGTTGTCCATGGGCAGGCAGCACGGGCGTGTGCCACGGCCGTGTTGATAAGTCAGTGTTGCACACAGCCGAAGGGCATGGACGTGTCCCAAGTCACATGGGCGTGTGAGTCCACACACCCATCTACACGGGCGTGTAACACTTTAAGATAAGGAAAACTTTTCTGAGGAGCCCAAGGTTTATCGAACGTGCCCGAATTTGTCCCGCACTGCCTCTAGGTACGTTATAGGCCTCGAAGGCCTATATAAGGGACGAGATATTCATGGTTGAAAGGTTTTAAATTTGAGCAAAAATTTGTGACCCAAATAGTGTGTTATAAGTGTAAAGCCTCGGTTAATGCCTCGAACCTTATCACGGCGTCGGATACGAGTGAGGGGTGTTACATTATTCAACTTTTCTTTTAATTAATAAATTCTTTTTGAGTTTTCTTTTTAAGAATTTCTTTTGAGTTTTCTTGTGGAAGAGTTATAACAATCTTTCCAGATTGTGGGGATCATCTTCAAACTTTTTCTTTCTAAGTTTTCTATCTTGAAGTTGTGGATTCTTCTTGTTTCCAAGGCTTATCACGTTCTATCTTCTCCATCTATCTTCTGTATTTTCTTCTTTATTATTCTAATCTTTTATTTATTATTCTATTTATCTTATTTATTTATTTTGTTTGACTTGGTTTTGATTGTGTTTCAGGTTGTGTCAGAACTCATGTTTCTTTCCAAACTTCTAGAGCCCTAAGTCAAATCCACGACTTTGACAAACTTTATGATCTGCTTCCGCATTCATCTGCCTCATTCTTTATTAGTAGAACTCTTATTTTATTGTTAATTTTGCTACTACTTTAGAAGCATTTGTTTGTTAAGTTGTAACTATCTTAGTATTATTTAAGTATAAAGATTTTTTAATATATTTTCAATTTGTTGGGAATAATTTATTTTAATATTTTTAGTGTGTTTAATATATTATATTTTTTAAATTTATTTTTATATAAAAATAATATAAAAAATTAATACGGGCGGGATGGGTTAGGCTCAAGTTGAGCATTTTTTACTTGGGTCGAGCTTGAAAAAATTTTAGGCTCATTTTTCAAATAAGATCAAGCCTAGAAAAGCGACCTAAAATTTTTCATCAATCCAATCAGACTCATAATCATGTCTAGCCATGAATGTTTTTTTTCCTTTTAATAATGTCTTTTAACCATGCTTTGATTAGTTTTATTCCAACTTTCATAGAAAAATATATATTTTTAGTAAATTGTTAAACTTAAAATATATTTTAAAATAATATTGAAAAAAAGTAAATTTATATTTTTTTTCTAAGTATTAAATTTATATTTTTTTCTAAGTATCATTTAATCTTTTTAAATCATTAATTAATTTAAACAAAAACCAAAATTATAAAGAATATATATATTAACCTTAATACATAAAAAAGATCAGTGCACGGCACGAGAATGCAAACTAATTTTAATTTTTTGTAATTTTGTTAAAACTAGATGATCATCTAATTTTAATGGGGGTTAAATTTTTAGGATAATTCTTATATTTATTAATTTGTGCGAATTTAGTCTTTTACTTATATTTGCTCAAAATTGATATATACTTTTCAATTTGCTCATTTTTTATCTCTTTGTTAACTTTTTCCATTAACATTTTTTTTAAAAAAATAGGTACAAACATAAATTTAGCATCTCAACCTTTATAACTTTTATCAATTTAACCCTTACTTCTTTTGTTTTTGTTTTAATTATTAACAAATTTTAAAAATTATAAAAAAAGAAAAAGAAACACCAAAACTTAATATTAATCTCCACTAGATTAGAAATCATTATTCAATTAAGACTCCGTTTGTTTCATTGAAAATGACTTCCAGAAAATGATTTCTGAAAAATGATTTACTTTTCTGGAAAAGCTAATATTTTCTAGTGTTTGGATGAATCTGTGCAAAATATTTTCTGTTGTTTGGTAGATTTCTTAAAAATATTTCATAAAAATTGTTTTCAATTAAACAAACATATATTTGAGATTTTCTTATTTTTTCATTGTTTAATTGAATTTATTTTTTATTTATAATTTTATATTTTACATTGTTTTTGCATATATTAAAAATATTATGTTAAATTCAGATTCATTACAACGTCATTTTTTAATTAAATGACTACTAAGTGAGTATTTTTTATTTAAAAATGTGACATCAACAAAATTGACAAAAAAATTAACGATGTTAACAATTGGACTTGATTTTCAAATTTGAAAAGTAAAGGGACTAAATTCTTGAAAATAAAAGAACAAAGACTAAATTACAAATCTGTGAAGTGTACATAAATTTATGACATATTTTTAACCTTTGTACTACAAAACATTTATTATTAATATATTTATAATTGTAATAAATATTTATTATTAAAATATTAATTTTAATAATATGTGAATAATATTATTTATTATTTTTTTTTTAAAATTTCTTATTAAAATAAAATTGAAATATTAAATAATTTATTAAAATAATAAATTATATTTATTATATTAGTAATTTATCATATAACTAAATATAAATAATTAAATATGTATGTTTAATAATATTAAAAAATATAATATTTTAAATATTTTTAAAAAAAAATAAAATTTATTATCAATATAATAATATTAAGCTTGATTTAAGTTAATTTTTATATAAAAATAAAATTATCTAAAAATGACTTATGCTTTTCAAAAGAGTAAGTCATTTTACAGGAAAAAGAGCTTATTTTACCTTGACCTGTAAGTAATTTTCCGTTGACCAAACTATTTTCTGTGAAACAAACACAGGAAAATACAGAAAATATTTTCCGTAAAACCTTTTATATATAAACAAACGGACCCTAATTATGAGCTTATTCTTACACAATTGAAAAATAATTTTTTGATTTGAAGAACTTCCCCATCCTTCATCTCTTCTTACTTTCTTCTTTTATATTCCCTCAACTCTCATGGTTTTCCGTAATCCAACTTTAAAAAGTAAACCTAAAAAAATTATTTAAATTTCCAATTAGATTGTAACACCCCTAACCCGAATCCAATCGCCGGATTTAGGCTAAAAAGGTATTACTGAGCTAAACATTAAATTTCTCATCCACATTAACTAACATAAACAAAGATCGAGCTGAATACATATTGATCTTTGTGTTATATATATATGTCATTTTCATATGGCCAAAATATTTACAATTACAAAACATAGTTATCTTCAGCCTAACCTATTCATGCCATATCAGGACCAAAATAAAACTGTACCAAAAAGATCAATAGTAGGATGAATTGCTAACGATCCCCGAGTCGGTGGCCAAAATCAACAATCTATAAAACAGAGAAATAAGGAATAGAGTAAGCTTTCGAGGCTTAGTAAGTTTTAAGCATTTCAAACAATTAAAACTTGTCATTTAAATCAAACATTAAGTATCACAGAACTCGTATTCTAATTATATATTACTTGGCCGAATATACACAAGTACACTAATTATAAAGCCTATTGGTCGAATATATATATGAATACACAAGAAATTTTCAGCACATATTTTACTATAGTATATGGCTCATACAATTACTTTAAGTCACATACTTTCATATAATGACATACATTGACCGAATAGGTCATTCTCTTATTCTTAAATACCGTATTCATCCACACGTATATATATATAGTTCTTTAATACTAATAATTCACTTTAAAATCATTTCACATATGAGTACATAATACGTACCTTAACATGTTAAATATATAGTACTTACTCGATGGTGGTTTTCCGCGGATATTCAATGTCGTAATCTTACTTAATTTACTGGCATCAAACTTGTCAAGTCTTAGAACTTGAAACAAATTTCTAGCACCAGCCTGCGAGAATTTAAACCCGGTATAATACCAGCTCGTAGCCTGCGGGTCTCTAGCCCAGATAGCATTCTAGCACAAAGCCTGCAGGTCTTTAAGCCCGGATAACATTCCAGCATATAGCTTGCGGGTCTTTAAGCCCGGATAACATTCCAGCATATAGCTTGCGGGTCTTTAAGCCCGGATACAATTCCTCAAGTATCATGCATATTTAATCATATATTAACACATCTCATTGAACATGTCACATTAGTAGTCATTTGCTACATGCGAATATAAGCTCCATATACATTTCATTAATTAAGCTTAACCCGTATTGACCATTCGACTATAGTTCATATACTTAGATTATTTATCACACAACTTAATTCAAGTAGAATCAAAAGGTCACAATTCATCTAATATACACATATCAAGACATCATAAATTTTTATACTAAAGGCGACAACTCAAAACTTACCTCGGATATCGTCGAACGATTACAACGGCTATTCGATTACTTTCTCTTTTCCCTTATCTGAGTTTGCCCCTCTATGCTTTTGAGCTTTAAATTGAGATAACCATGGCCGAATGCCTTGGCTTCTTCTTCAATATTTTTTTTTTCAATTTCGGCAATGAAGAAAGAAAGATGAACACCCATTATTTTATCATCTTTTTCTTATTTTACTAATTATTTTTATTTCAAAATAATGCCATTACTTATTATAATACTTAAATAAAACATATATTATCCATCAACCATCATTATGGCCGGCCACTATATTAAAAGTGGTCTATTTGACATGCAAGTCCCCCATGTCAATAGTTCATGCATTATTTGGCACTTTAAAATTTACCTATCACATTTTCAAGTCTTATCACATGAGTCCTATCTTATAAATTTCACATACAAATGACAAAATCAAAGCATGAAACTTTCACACTGCATTTACACATATAATAAACATAGAATATAACGGTTAATTATTTTTACGACTCGGTTTTGTGGTCTCGAAACCACTTTTCGACTAGGGTCAAATTAGGGCTGTCACAACTCTCCCCCACATAAAGAATTTTTGTCCCCGAAAATCTTACCAGTGAATAATTTAGGATATCGATCTTTCATAGAGTCTTCAGGTTCCCATGTAGCTTCTTCAACCCCATACTTAAGCCACAGTACCTTCACTAATGAGATTTTCTTATTTCGTAGTTCTTTTACTCCACGAGCCAAAATACGAACCGGTTCTTCTTCATAACTCAAATCAGATTGAATCTCAACCTCAGATGGATTAATTATATGCGATGGATCTGATATATAATGTCAAAGCATCGAAACATGAAAAATGTTGTGAATCTTTTAAGCTTAGGGGGTAAAATCAATCTGTATGTGTCCGGCCCAACTCGTTCGGATATTTCATATGGCCCGATGAACCTCAGACTCAATTTGCCCTTATGGCCAAATCTGAGCACCTTTTTCCAAGGTGAAACTTTAAGAAACACATTGTCTCCGACCTGATATTCAATGTCTTTTCGTTTTAAACCCGCATACGACTTCTGACGATCTAAAGCTGCTTCAGACTTTCACGGATCACTTTTACTTTCTGCTCAGTATCTTTAATCAAATCAACCCTGAAGATTTTACTTTCACTAAGCTCGGTCCAAAACAACGGTGTACGGCATTTACGACCGTACAAAGCCTCGTAAGGTGCCATCTTAATGCTTGATTGAAAACTATTGTTGTAAGCGAATTCAATCAAAGGAAAATGCCGTTCCCATAAACCACTAAACTCAAGGATGCAACATCTCAACATATCCTCGAGTATCTGAATTATCTGCTCAGATTGACTATCAGTCTGGGGATGAAAAGCGGTGCTAAAATGCAACTTGGTACCCAATGCTTCTTGTTATTTCTTCCAAAATCGCGATGTGAATCTCGGATCTCTATCCGACACAATAGAAATAGGTACCCCGTGTAACCTTACAATCTGAGAAACATACAACTCGGCTAGCTTGTCAATTGAATAATTCGTACGTACGGGAATAAAATGAGCCGACTTTGTCAATCTATCAATAACAACCCAGATCGCATCTTTCTTGCTTGACGACAATGGCAACTCGGATACAAAATCCATCGTGACTCGATCCTATTTCCATTCGGGTATCATGATCGGCTGAAGTAATCCCGAAGGCACTTGATGTTCCGCTTTCACTTGTTGACATATGAAACACTTCGAAACAAAGTCAGAAATGTCTCGTTTCATACCAGGCCACCAAAACTGATGTTTCAGATCGTTGTACATTTTCGTATTACCCGAGTGGACTGACATTCAGCTACTATAAGCCTCGCTTAAAATCACCGAAATAAGTTCTGAATTTCTTGGAACACACAATCGATTTCTGAACTTCAAACAATCGTTGTCATCAATTTGAAACTCTGATTCCACATTTGAGACACAATCAGCTCGTTTAGCCATAAATTCATCGTCGACTTTCTGAGATTCAAGTATTTGATGAATCAATAATGGTTTGGCTATTAATTCTACTACTAACACATTATCGGATGAAACGGACAGGTGTACATTCATCGCTCGCAAAGTAAACAATGACTTGCGACTTAAAGCATAAGCAACCACGTTAACCTTTCCCAGGTGATAGTCAATGACGAGCTCATAATCTTTCAACAACTCAAGCCAACGTCTTTGTCGCATATTCAAATCTCTTTGAGTCATCAAATATTTGAGGCTTTTGTGATCCGAATATACATGACACCTCTCTCCAAACAAGTAATGTCGCCATATTTTCAAAGCGAGTACGATGACAGCTAATTCGAGATCATGGGTCGGATAGTTTTTCTCATGTGGCTTCAATTGCCTCGATGCATAAGCTACAACTCGATCCTCTTGCATCAATACACAACCCAGCCTAAGTAAGGACACATCACTGTAAATGACAAACTCTCTACCGGATTTGGGCTGCACTAACACAGGAGCTTCAGTCAAATAAGTTTTCAATTGATCGAAACTTTACTGACATTTTTCTGACCAATCAAACTTAACATCTTTCTGAAGTAGTTTCGTCATTGGTGTGGCTATCATCAAGAAACCCTTTACAAACCGTCTGTAGTAACCGGCAAGTCCCAAAAAGCTCCGAACTTCAGTAACATTTCTCGGAGGCTTCCAATCAAGTATGGCTGATTTTACTCAGATCAACTCGAATACCAGATGCAGATACCACATGCCCCAAAAAACTAACTTCTCTCAACCAGAATCACATTTACTGAATTTCGAGTATAACTGCTTGTCTCGTAAAATCTGTAATACCAATCTCAGGTGCTCGGCATGTTCAGTTTCATCGCGTGAATAAATCAATATGTCATCTATAAACACAACTACAAACCAGTCCAAATACTGTCTGAAAATTCGATTCATCAAATCCATAAATATCGCAGGGGATTAGTAAGCCTAAACGGCATCACTAATAACTCGTAGTGACCGTATCTCGTTCTGAAAGTAGTTTTAGGTATATCTGAGTCTCGAACTCGCAACTGATAATAACTCGATCTCAAATCTATCTTTGAAAACACTGAGGCTCCCTTCAGTTGATCAAAAAATCATCAATACGTGGTAACGGATATTTTTTCTTTATTTTCACTTTATTTAATTGACGATAGTTGATGCATATTCTCATGGTTCTGTCTTTCTTTTTCACAAACAATACTGGTGCACCCCAAGGGGAGAAACTCGGTCAAGCGAAACCTCTATCCGTCAACTCTTGCAACTGAGTTTTCAATTCCTTCAATTCCGTTGGTGCCATACGGTATGGAGCTATCGAAATTGGTGTAGTCCTAGGTACAAGTTCAATGCCAAACTCTACCTTTCGAACAGGTGGTAACCCCGGTATTCCTCAGGAAAAACATCCGGATACTCACAAACCACTGGTACTGATTCAAGCTTCTTTTCTGATTCTTTACTATCAAGTACATACGCAAGATATGCTTCACACCCCCTTTTTACATATTTCTGAGCCAACATCGAGGATATCATTGCGGGTAACCCATTCACACCAGCAGACTCAACTCGTATTATTTCATCATTTGCACATCTCAAATCAATAGTCTTTCTTTTGCAATTCACAACTGCATCGTGCACAGTCAACCAATCCATACCGAGAATAACATCAAATTCATCAAATGGTAAAAACATCAAATCAGCCGGAAAATAGGAACCTCGGATTATTAGGGGACATTTCCTGCACACTTTGTCAATTAGCACATATCGACCCAAGGGATTCGATACTCGAATCACAAACTCAGTAGACTCAACAGGTAGAGTCTTACTGGATGCTAAAGTCTCACATACATATGAATAAGTAGAACCAGGATCAATCAATGCAATCACAATAGTATCAAAGAGAGTGAAAGTACCGGTAATAACATCAGGCGAAGAAGCATCCTCGCGTGCGCGTATAGCATAAGCTCTAGCAGGAGCACGAGCCTCAGATCTAGTCGTAGCATCTCTAGACCCTCTCTAACCACCACTAGCATTCACCATATTCCTAGAGGGTCTACCTCGAGCTGTAGTAGTACTCGGTTTACCACTCTGATTCATATTCTATTCAGACAATCTCGGGCAGTCCTTGATAAAGTGGTCGGCTGATCCACACTTATAACAGGAGCGGTCATGAAATCTACAACTCCTCTAATGCCATTTCCCACAATACTTGCACTCGGTCCTGTCCCGACGATCGTTTCCAACACTGGCAACCGAAGTGGCTTGCGTACTCACAGGGGGTCGATCACGGTCTTGTCTGGAAAAGCCCGAAGTGTTCTTAGATCAGTCCGAATCATCTCAAAATTTCTTCAGTGACTACTGAAAGGGCTTTCCCAAAGATCTTTTACGGAACTCTCTAGCTCCATCTTCAGCTTTTCTTTTCTCTTTACTGAGCTCTTCGGCTTTGCAAGCTCGCTTGACAAGTACTAGAAACTCTCTGATTTCAAGAATGCCAACAAACAGTTTTACATCTTCGTTCAATCCTTCTTCGAAACGTTTACACATTATAGCTTCTGAAGAAACACATTCTCGGGCATACCAGCTAAGTCTCACAAATTTTCGTTCATAATAGTAACTGACATGGAACCCTGTTTAAGTTTAAGAAATTCCTTCCGTTTCTGATCGATGAATCTCTGGCTGATATAGTTTTTCCGGAACTCGGTTTGGAAGAACTCCCAAGTCACACTCTCTCTGGGCACAACAGAAATTAGCGTATTCCACCAATAGTAGGCAGAATCACGTAGCAAAGATATAGCACATTTTAGGCAACAGAAATTAGCGTATTCCACCAATAGTATGCAGAATCACGTAGCAAAGATATAGCACATTTTAGGCATTCATCGGGTGTGTAAGACAGTTCGTCGAACACTCGAATAGTGTTGTCCAACCAAAATTCAGCTTGCTCAGCATCATCATTATCTGTAGCCTTAAATTCAATAGCCCCGTGCTTTCGGATTCTGCCAACCGGGGGCTTACTCAACCTCATCTGATCAATTATCGGAGGTATTGTAGGTGCAGAGGGTGTATTATTCGGGAGTGGGGGTTACGGAGCAGCCGTATTAGTTCGAATGTATTGGTTGAACCAATCATTCATCACACTATAAAAAGCTTGTCTGGCCTCATTGTTCTGATTGCTTGCGATAGGTTGAGAGTCCATCGGCGTTGTCCCATGCACGGGAGCAGGCGCTACACTCTCTACATCACCAGCTACCACTCGATTGGGATCGGGATCCATTACTAAATGAAAACACATTTTTTTAACTGTTAGAATTCATTATACTATCGTATTAATACTATATGGCATGTATAGCTAGACTCAAACACTATACGTTAGTCCTAGAATCGACTAAACCGTAGCTCTGATACTAATAAAATGTAACACCCCTAACCCAAATTCGATCGCCGGATTTAGGCTAAAAAGGTATTACCAAGCTAAACATTAAATTTCTCATCCACATTAACTAACATAAACAGAGATCGAGCTGAATACATATTGATCTTTGTGTTATATATATATGCCATTTCCATATGGCCAAAATATTTACAATTACAAAACATAGTTATCTTCAGCCTAACCTATACATGCCATATCAGGACCAAAATAAAACTGTACCAAAAAGATCGATAGTAGGATGAATTGTTGACGATCCCTGAGTCGGTGGCCAAAATCAACAATCTATAAAACAGAGAAATAAGGAATAGAGTAAGCTTTCGAGGCTTAGTAAGTTTTAAGCATTTCAAACAATTAAAACTTGTCATTTAAATCGAACATTAAGTATAACAGAACTCGTATTCTAATTATATATTACTTGGCCGAATATACACAAGTACACTAATTATAAAGCCTATTGGTCGAATAAATATATATGAATACACAAGAATTTTTCAGCACATATTTAACTATAGTATATGGCTCATACAATTACTTTAAGTCACATACTTTCATATAATGACATACATTGACCGAATAGGTCATTCTCTTATTCTTAAATACCGTATTCATCCACACGTATATATATATCGTTCTTTAATACTAATAATTCACTTTAAAGTCATTTCACATATGAGTACATAATACGTACCTTAACATGTTAAATATATAGTACTTACACGACGGTGGTTTTCCGCGGATATTCAATGTCGTAATCTTACTTAATTTACTGGCATCAAACCTATCAAGTCTTAGAACTTGAAACAAATTTCTAGCACCAGCCTGCGGGAATTTAAACCCGGTATAATACCAGCTCGTAGCCTGCGGGTCTTTAAGCCTGGATAACATTCCAGCATATAGCCTGCGGGTCTTTAAGGCCGAATACAATTCCTCAAGTATCATGCATATTTAATCATATATTAACACATCTCATTGAACATGTCACATTAGTAGTCATTTGCTACATGCGAATATAAGCTCCATATACATTTCATTAATTAAGCTTAACCCGTATTGACCATTCGACTATAGTTCATATACTTAGATTATTTATCACACAACTTAATTCAAGTAGAATCGAAAGGTCACAATTCATCTAATATACACATATCAAGGCATCATAAATTTTTATACTAAAGGCAACTACTCAAAACTTACCTCGGATATCGTCGAACGATTGCAACGGCTATTCGATTACTTTCTCTTTTCCCTTATCTGAGTTTTCCCCTCTATGCTCTTGAGCTTTAAATTGAGATAACCATGGCCGAATGCCTTGGCTTCTTCTTCAATATTTTTCTTTCTCAATTTCGACAATGAAGAAAGAAAGATGAACACCTATTATTTTATCATCTTTTTCTTATTTTACTAATTATTTTTATTTCAAAATAATGTCATTACTTATTATAATACTTAAATAAAACATATATTATCCATCAACCATCATTATGGCCAGCCACTATATTAAAAGTGGTCTATTTGACATGCAAGTCCCCCATGTCAATAGTTCATGCATTATTTGGCACTTTAAAATTTACCTATCACATTTTCAAGTCTTATCACATTAGTCCTATCTTATAAATTTCACATACAAATGACAAAATCAAAGTATGAAACTTTCACACATGCATTTACACATATAATAAACATAGAATATAACGGTTAATTATTTTTATGACCCGGTTTTGTGGTCCCGAAACCATTTTTCGACTAGGGTTTTATTAGGGCTGTCACATAGATATTAATTTGTTTACATGTTGAAAAAACAAAAGTAAAAATATGGATTCATTTATTTAGTTAAAATAATTTAACTGTTACAAAGTAAATAGACAGAGAGTAAAAACAAAGAAAATGGGAGAGTAAAAGAGAAAGCATATTTTATTGATTAATCGGAATATTTACAAAACTTCTCCAAAATCTTTATTTATAGGCATAAGAAGTATAAATGAAGCAAAGATCTACTTCTAATGACTATTAGAATTTAAATTACATCAAAACTCATCTTGATTTTGATGCACATCCACTTAATAAGATATCCATAACACTCCCCCTTATATGTCTATTGGTAGATAATGTGTCATATTAAAACCTTACTAAAATAAAAACCCTATGGGAAAAAATCCTTGTGAAAGAAAAAATGTACACATATCTATAATAATATGCTGCCTCATTAAAAACCTTACTAGGAAAACCCAATGGGACAAAACTTAAATTAAGGGAAAAAGAGTACAATGCGTATTTACTCCCTCTTATGAAAACATCACGTATTTTCTCACATTCTACGTATTCAATCTTGAATACAAGTTTTTCAAATTACTATTTGAATGTATTTGCTAAGCATTTAATCACCATTCTTTTGAAAGTCATGAGTGAGGGAAATTTTGGGGGAAATATTTTTTGATCTCTTCAGGAGTTTCAATAATAATCATAGCAAACTTTAATCATGATTCTTCTATAAAAACACAAATATATATATTAGATCATTTTATAATCCTCTTTCAACTATTATTTACAACATATATTCAAATTATTTCAATTCATATAAATGAACAAATTCTCGAGAATTTCAATATGCTTTTAGCATCCTAAATCCTTCAAGGATTTTAATATAAACTTTACTGTATCGTGGTTCATAAAAGGCTGTAACAACAACCATTAGACGCAAGTTAAATCTTTTATGAATTGTAAAAAGAATATATCTAAAGATTATTGCATCTACCACAAAAGAATATTATATATTTTCATAATCAATGCTAGGACTTAGCAAAAAACTTCATATTTTTATTCCACTTTTGCAAAACTATTTCATTTGCACCATCACTGGCTTTATATCTTAGATATTTGGACTATTGGTCCAAAAACTCAATGAATTTAATTGTACTTGAGTTGCGTCTTTCTATTTTGATCAATTTATTCCATATCTATATTTCTCAATAGAGTTATTCAAGATACTCCTTTTATTTCATTATTTCAATAATAATATTGCATGCAAAATCATTGTCAACCACTTTTATTATTTAGTTCCACATTTTCACGAATTGATATAACTTATCGAGATCTTTTATTTTTATTATTTTAATCTTCAGTTTCAGGTACCTGAATCTCTTCTGGAGTTTTACTTATTAGTTATATTTTGGGTCTCCTCTGGAGCACCCACATCCATTATATGACCATTTAGAAGAATTTTCATCTTTAAAACCTGTCGAAACCATTTTTTCGAAAAACGGGGTCAACTTTGGTTTTGAGAACAAATAAATGGGAGTCGCCACCAATCCTTTTTTTATGAGGTGTGATCGGGTCACCTCGTAACCTGGTTGTTTTAATAAAACGTTTTGATTTACTACAACAACAATTTTGGTCCATGAAGTTCGAGAAAATAGGTTCGGGAGTCGGTTACGCACAAGGAAGGTTAACCCCCTTGTAACGCCCAAAATTGGTACCTAATTGATTAATTAATGCCTTAACGTCGAAATTTAAAAACCTGAAAAGAATTAAAAAATACGATCCTCTCTTTTTTAATGTTGATTTTTACGAAGAATTTGCTTGAGTAAATCAAAACGGATGCTCAAGACTTTCTTGTCCCGAAGTAATAAAATGTCACATCCAGTACGTTAGGATACAACATTTAAAACCTCAAGAGTAAGTTGGTCATTTGATTTTTAGAACTCATGCATTTTAATTTTAAAAGATTATTCGGTCATTTGAATCAAACGAGAAAAATTGAAACTCAGCACGATAGGGCACAATCTCTCGAATTTCCTAAAACACAGAATATTGCCTTTAATAAAGAATCATTTTTCATGAATTTTGGTGAAAATTAATTCAATATGCGAAGTGATATACAACATGCTATAAAATATTACAATAACAATGATGCAATTATAAAGATGAATACAATATTAGTGGACTAGTCTCGATGAATAAGTAAAGCAATAAAACATAAATTCATGATATAAAAACAAGCGATCATAGCATACAAATGTTTAAAATGCATGGAATAACAAATGAATGAGTAAGTAAAATAGATATATATATTGTCAAGTTTACATTTTTTTATGTAATAATAATAATAATAAAATGTGTGAGTAAAGGGATAAATAAATAGATACAATAAATAAATATTAAGGAAAATAATTAAGGAATATCAAGAATACAAGGACCAAATTAAGATATGAATGAAATTAGGAGTACAATTTATAATAAAGTACATAAATAATGATGACAATAAATAATAATAGTAATAATAATAATAACAATATATCTAGTAAAGAAACACAAATAATCTAAATTTTAAAATATATATATAAAAAGGATAATAAATAGATATATAAATAAACAATAAAATAATAATAATAATACTCTAAATTTATAACAAAGTAATAAATATGTAAATGAATAAATTACAATGATAACAATAATAAAAGATAAAACAAAATAAAAGAATATAAAAATGTACGTAAATAAAAAATATAAAAATGAAACAAATGCATAATAAACGAAAATATGTAAATAAAACATAAATACCAATAAACGGTTTGATCAAAAATTAAAATAATTAATTAATTAATTAATTAATTAATACATCAAACAATTAAAAAATTGAAATTAAATAGACTATGGGTTGAATTGGAATTAGAAGGAAAGTTTTGAGCTAAAATTATAGTAGAATAAATGTGAAAAGGACTAAATTGAAGTTAAAATAGAACTTCGAGGTGAATTCGTAATAAAAATAAAAAGAAAAGGACTGATTTGGACACGCGAATAACAATGAAGGACCAAAATGGGCAATATCCCACCCTCCCAAAACGCACAACACCAAGCAGGACCAAATTGAAGGTCAAAATTATAGGGCAAAATTAAAAAATAAAAGAAACTTGATTGTAAAACAATAGGAAAGTGGAAGGGCTAAAAGCGCAATTAGCCCTTCCAATAAAAACACGCGGATCCTGAGGGCAAATGGGTCGGGTCACGGGTCAGAGGCCAAAACGACGTCGTTTTGGCCTCTGAACTCAACTTTCAAAACGGCGCCGTTTTATGTACCCTATATAAGTCAAAATTCTTTTTACCTCTTCCTTGACAAAAAAAAAAGAAAAGAAAAGAAAACCCCCTCTCCCTATTTCTCTCCAAAGAAACCCTAGGTAGGCCATAGAGCGCCACCGGGGCTCCGCCGCGACCACCAGCCACCGGCGATGGCGACCGCCGTCCGCGGTGGTCGGATTTCACCAAAAAAGGCCATTTTGGCCATTTCTCCTCCCTTGGCCCATTTTTGAGATGAAAAATCCAAAAAAGCAAAGAAAATAAAAGAAACTTTCCACTTTCCAATTCGTAACAAAGGTAAGAAAATTTATTTTGAAAATATATTGATATATTTTGCTATGTTAAAAATAGATGATGCAGTATGGAACATATACCTTAGAGAAACTAAAAGAACTTTCGATTTGCTGTTTTTTTATTATTTCAATTCATTCTTTTTTTTTGTAGTCAAAATCTCTCTGTTTACAATTGTTTTTGTTGGCTTTATAGCTGATTACAAAAAGTCTTTGTTACCATTTGCTTTCTACTGTTTCTGCTTTGTTTCACTGTTGTTCACTGTATTGTCACTGTTTCTACTATTGTATTTCTTTTTTTTTTTTGCAGGTTTAGTGAGGTCAACAGAGTAGGGCTTGGTCATTTCAGTGAAACGGTGGCTAGAGGTCAAGCCTCAGGACGAGGCGTGGGCGGGAGACTGAGGAGGGAGCCGTGCACATGGGCAGCGACCCCAGAAACCCTAGGGTTTCTGGATTCTGCCAAAATTTGTTTAGGTAGTGGGCCACAGAATTGGGCTTTAGGGTTTTTTTGTTTTGGGTTTTAAGTTTGGGTTTAAATGGGTTTTGAATTTTTTGTAACTAGACTATTAATAATATTAGGCCCGGGCAAAATTTGGGTTTCACAGCTGCCCCTCTTTGCTCGTTATCGTGTAATGAGAATAGAGCAAAGACTTTTAAAAAAGACCAATTTTGCCCGATCTCGCCAAGTCTTGACTTGTTTAGTCTCCTCCTCTTCAGGTAGCCTCATTCTAGTCCACTGCATCTTGTTACTTCGATCCACTCTACCGCGACTTCAGAGAGGCAATATTTGTGGTTTCAATCTACTCCGCTGCAACTTCAGGGAGGTAAGGTTTATGAATTTGACCTACTCTACTTCTACTTCAAAGAGATAAGATCCGTAACTTATAGCTTCAATTTGCTCCACTGCAACTTCAGGAAAATGAGATTTGCTATCTTCAGTCTGTTCCGCTGTTACTTTAGGGAGATAAAGCTAGTGACTTCAATCTGTTCCACTGTAACTTTAGGAAGATAAGATTCGCCATAATTGATCTACTCCACTGCAACTTCAAGGAGATAAGTTCTTAAACTTCAATATGCTCCACTGCTACTTCAGGAGGATGAGATTTGCTATCTTTAGTCTGCTCCTCTGCAACTTCAGAGGGATAAGGCTAGTGGCTTTAATCTGCTTCGCTGCAACTTCAAGAAGATAGGATTCGCCATATTTGATCTACTCCACTGCAACTTCAAGGAGATAAGATCTTTAACTTCAATATGCTCCATTGTTACTTTAGGGAGATGAGATTTTTTATCTTCAGTTTGCTCCGCTACAACTTCAAGGAGATAAGGCTGGTGGCTTCAATCTGTTTCACTGTAACTTCAGGAAGATAAGATTTTCCATATTTGATCTACTCCACTGCAACTTCAAGGAGATAACATCTTCAACTTCAATCTGCTCCACTGCTACTTCAGGGAGATGAGATTTGTGGATTCACCGATCTTGCTACATCGTCCTCTTAGGGACATGACCTGTAGAATTGATTTCATGGGCCTATGCTTATGCCAAATGATTAGGATGTCATGATCAAAATGAATCAAATGCTTCTAGCTAGATGTGTTATGAATGATATTTGTACAAATGCATAATGTCATTTTGTAAGAATGATCCCTTTCTAATGCTTAGGTTGTCATTACTCGTTGTTCATCAAGATTTTATCACTGACGTATTACACTGCCTTCTTGCTCAGTTGGTATCTTTGACAGAAAATCCAAAGAAACAATCATATTTTCTCAGCTGGTTTGCTCCATTGCAACTTCAGGGAGATGAAATTTGGTTTCTTCCATCCATCTCACTGCAACTCAAGGGTATCGGATTTGTATCATCTCCAATCCATCCCACTGCAACTCAGGGGTATAGGATTTGTATCCTCTTCAATCCATCTCATTGGAGCTCAGGGCCATATGATTTGTGGCTTCTTCAATCAATTGATCTAGGTAACATGACCAGATGTGTATGCAGGAATGTAGAATGTCATTTTTTCTAGAATGATCCCATTTTAATGCTTGGGTAGCTCATTATCCGTCGAGGTTGTATCACTGACGCAATATCTTGTCTCCTCGTTCAACTGATATCTTTGATAGAAAATTCGAAGAGATAGTCACAATTTAGACACCTCTTTCTCAAACACTTCCAACCCTTAGGTTTGGTGATTTCTAAACAACAGTCCTATTTCAGGTTCTTGTACTATTTAGAAGCTTCTGGAGTAATATGTAAAAATTCTTTTGTGAAAGTATTATTAGTCCATTAATCGTTATTTCAATGCAAAATGCTTGAAAAAGATCATAACAATAGACAAGAAGAAAATAAATTAGGAGCATAGCTCGAAACAAATAAGTTAATCAAAGATAGCAAATGTAATAAGAAGGAAATTTATTGGGAATGAATAAGTTAATCAAAGATAGCAAATGTAATAAGAAGGAACTTGATTGGGAGCATAGCCCAAAACGAATATAGTAATCAAGAATAGAAAATTCAATATGGTTAAGATGAAAACTAAATGCCTCAGATATCGCAGCCTGAGCTTCTCTATACGAACTTCTTGAGGACCATTTTAAGCTCGACATGTGTTTAGGAGATCTAGTAGTACTTTGTCGATACCTCAAGATGTTGCATACTTCCTCCTAGTTAATTCAGGCATAGCAAGACTACCGCATGCCCCACTTTTTATTTGAATTGCCCTTTTATGAATTTTCAATTCAAAACCCCTTTTGTCTCAAGGTACCCTTTACAGATTTTCACCTTAGCCTCTCCTTTTTCTTTTCTCTTCCTTTTTTTTGGAAAACTTTCTGACTGAATCTGAATTTATAAGATTAGGCAGGTTCTTTCCATTTATCTCGGTTAAAATCAACATTTTTCTAGAGAATGCCTTCTTTACCACATAAGGTCCTTCCTAATTCGGTATCCACTTTTCTATGAAATCCTTTTGTACATGAAGGATCCTTTTTAAAACTAAGTCCTTCTGATAGAATTTTCTGGGGCAAGCCTTCTTTCCATAAACTCGCATCATACGTTTTCGATACATTTGACCATGATGGATCCTTTCAAACTCTTTTCTTCAATTAGGTTCACTTGATCATATTGAAACTGGATTCATTCTGCTTCATCCAATTCATAGACTCAATCGAAGCTTGAAAAAGAAGGAATCTCGACTTTAATAGGCAAAACCGCTTCCATTCCATCAACTAATGAGAAAGGTATTGTCCCGACGAAGGTATTGGCCCATGTTCGATAAGCATAGAAGGTATGGTGACTTCTTATGCCAATATTTACAAGTCCCACAATCTTTTTTTTATATTTTTTTTTTGTTTTTTTTTGTTTTTTTTGCTACCTCTGCTGCACCATTCATTTTGGGGTGATATGGTGTCTGATCTTAAACAGTCTGCGAACTTTTGATATCATGCTATTATGCATTGTTAGATATGATCCTTTCTGGCATTCCCTATCGACGCATAATTTTTCTTTTTTTCTTTCTTTCTTTTTTTTTAGGAATTTGATGACTGTCGACTTTATGACATTGGCATATGAAGCAGCTTTCACCCACTTAATGAAGTAACCAACGATGACAAAGATGAATCGATGCCCGTTAGAAGATTTTGGCAAAATCAGTCCACTGACGTCCATGCCCTACATAGAGAAAATCTATAGAGACGTTATAACACGAAGAGATGAATGAGACACATGAATCTTATCATCATAAATTTGGCACTCATGGCATTTCTTGGTATAACTGATGCTATCCCCTTCCATGGAGGACCAACATACCCAAATCTCATAGTTTGCTTGGCCATTGTAAAACCATTAGCACGTGTTCTTCAGACACCCTTATAGACCTCTTCTAAGATTTCCTTAGCCTTGACAGCATCCATACGTTTTGGTAGCCCAGGCATATCTTGATACGATCATGCGAAGAGCATCTTGAAATTCTTGAGCTAATTCAATGATGTTTCGCTTTGTCTTCGTGGTGATACAGACTCCGATTTTCACCTCTTTCTCTTCTTCTAGGTTCACAATGTCCACTAACTCTTTGTAAGGTAGGATCTGTTTTTCATCTTGTTCTACCATCCTTAACAAATCAGGAGATAGGTTATAATCTATGTTATCTTCAAAGTCCTGAGATCCCTCTATCCATATCTCACTTAAAAAGAGATTTTGTGTCAATAGCAGCGTCACTCATATCATTGATATCTAGAGACTTGTTGTAGGCATGAAGGAATATTCCAAAGAATCTAAGAATATTTATCTGTATAGTATGATTATGAATGAAATGGAAACAATAAAAAAATATTTAAAGATGTATTTTATTGAAATAAAGATGTTGAACATAAGCCTTATTTCACAAAAGGATTTTTATTACTTCTAGGCTTAAAGCAACAAGTGTGTTTTGAACATTACTCTAAATCAACTCTAACACCTACAGGAATCTCTTCCGCAGTCTAATTGCAGTCCAATTGTTTAGAACACTTCTTGGCTCATAAGGGCAAATACCCGATAAAGTTTCTCCCCCAATTCCTTCTTCAGATATGGCGTTGACGTTCAGATTTCTCATCATCCCTGTAGTGCCTTTGGTATACTCAAAGAACTCTAGTTCCTTATTATCTATCAGGCTTTGTACCAAGGCCTTGAATTCACTGCACTTTTGAATCTCATGACCCTCTCCGTCATGGAACTTACAGTAGTTCTTTGCTCCTCTGGGTCTATCCCCTTAGTCCTGTGTGATCAACCCTCTTTCTACCATTTTCTTTCGAACCTCCCTCAGCGGGGTTTTCATTTTTGCAATACTCATCTTGATTTTCTTTCTCGTATTCTCGATTATTGCATTTATCCCTTTGTCAGAATGGTCGGGTAACGAATTTTCTACACCAAATGGATTATCGAATTTCACAATACCTATTTTGATGAGTCTTTCAATTATCTTTTTAAAATGGTGCACTTCTCGATCGAGTGTCCCGTGATCCCTGCATGGTATTTGCATTGGGCGTTCGTATCGTACCATTTGGGATATGGGGGCTGTATAGGTTCTAGGTAGAAAGGGGATACTATATGTGCATCAAATAGAATTTGGCACAACTCCCTATACGTAATTGGTATGGGCATGAATCGGAGTTTTTCTGAGTTCGATCTTGGATTGGGTTCTTGCCTTGGGGGGATTTGATGTCTAGTAGTTGCCGTCCTTGGTTGGCTTACAGTAATCAGCTTTGGATAGCCCATGTTATACATGTTCGTATTCCTTGGGGTCTTTAAAGTATTGATTTGGGAGTTCCACTCTCGCCTTTTCCATTTGTAACGATCTTCAAATTGTTTTAGGAGCTCTACTCTCTCCTTTTTTGTTTTCGCTAAATCATCCAGATTAAGGACAACAGGATTAATTGGATTATCCCCCAGACTAAAGCTTGAACCCATCGGAAAGTTCAACAGTGCCACGGTACTAGTCTGATATTAGGGTCTGATGTCAACTGACACCCTTTGTGTATACGCATTTGGATGTGCTTGGGTGTTTGTTTGGGTAAAGCCTAAAGGATAAGCAAGGTCCTTATTATAGCCCATGGCATTGACCATAGGGCTTTTTCCTTTTTCTAACCCTCCAGCTAGCAACTGGGGTAACTGGCTCATCATGTTTCTTTGGAATTCTAACATCTAATCCCTCATATCTTGTTGAATTTTGACCAATTGCTCCTACATCTGTATTTGTATTTGCTCTAATCTCTCCAAACTTTGGTCCATTGTTTTAGTTCTTCTTTATGTAACGTAACGATGTCCAAGGTAACTACCATAATTTTGATTAATTAGGGTCCCCTCTATGAAATTTAATGCATATGATAAAATGCAATGCAGATGCATGAAATGAATGCAAAAAGAGGCATTGGCTCTGATTCAATCCTGTTAGAACAACTTTTCTAGAAAATAAATTTCTTTGCATAAAATGGATTACATATAAGACTTTGCCTTAATAGTCAAAGTCTTAATCTCCCTAAGAAGCCAAGCTAGCTCCTAACCTCGATCTGGTTCTGATTCACTTCAAACTTAGCATGTTAGTCTGAACTACTAGAGTTTGTAAATAATTGGTCACCTCTTGTATTTGAGCCACTAATTCTTCCAATGGAGAGTAGTTCTCAGAGAATACTTAATAAGAAACCTTCTCTACCTCCAAAAGTGGCTATGGAACTAGAAATTGCATACATCCGATGAACCTACCTTCACCTCTTCTTCGGCATGCATTCAAAGATCTGAAAGTTCCGGCCAAGGTTGCTGGGATAGTTGTGACCCTTTTATCAAGTCGGTCAAACAAGCCTGAAACTGTCTCGTCTATGTGCCCCCCTACTTTACGGAAGATTACTAACCCTTGGATACTTAAGACAAATATATCAACCTTTCCTTTGTGTTCGGATGCACCAAAATCAGGTCTTGCAAACCTTCTCAAAGGATATATTCACTTTCTCCTTTTTGCTTGATCCGGGCAAGACCTGTTGCTCACTCATCCCCGTGATGCTCGTTAGGAAAATCGGGATATTGGTGGCTCTAGAGTAGGCTTTGTTAGCTTGAATCCTCAGTCATTGAAATATAGTGGTATAGTCTTCCACAGTAGGTACCAAGTCCATTTTTAAAATGAAGCAACTGTAGGTTGGATTCCAAAATTGAGCCAGAGCTCGAAATAAATGCTTTTCCATTTCGATGTTGAATAGAAAGGGCAACTCACCATAATTATGGTAAACTAGCTGCTTAATTTCATCATTCCATTTGACCCATAACTCTTTCAATTCTTGGAAATGGTACTAGGCCACGTTGATACGAGTGAAGTCCGACCATTTTGATACGTATCTTTCCATCAGACTATCACCTTTCTCTAGTTGTGTTTTCTCGAACCGTATTCGAACAGCCGCACTATCTTCCACTTTGTCAAAAAATTTGTTTTTCATGACAAGCTCTCTATTTAGCAACTGAATGTGAATCAACACCTCTTTTCTATGATGAAAAAAATACAATGCAATCATAACCAAAATAAACCGAAATAGGTTAGTATAAAGCAAAAGCAAGCAAAAATAAATAGAGCACTGATTTGGTGACCACTAGGGTTTGGAGTGATTCTACCTAGGGCGGGCTGTTAAGGCTCGCTATATGGGGTTTGGCTCTAAAGTAAAGGTACCTGAACCTACAGATTCCTCTATCCTTACCCATTATAGGCTCATATAGACCGAGGTCAGTTCAGGGGAATACATTTCCCTATGGTTGTACGGAGATGAAAATCTCACGAAGACATAGGTACGGATGTATTCCGAAAGTGATCCACTATCCTACACGGAGGTGAAAACCTCACGAAGGAATAGTTTCTCCCTTCCACTTAAAAGGGTACGATCAACTGATCATGCGATGCAATGTGCAGAAAGATACCAAAACCCAAACATACACAACAATTATAAACCACAATGATGAAGATCATAACAAAGATATGCAACAAAAGAATCGTACGTTTAAATTTCAATTTTTGACAAAAAGACAAAAAGTAATCAACTCGTGGCTTGACTCTCTTTTTTAAGTCCCCAGCGGAGTCGCCATATAGTCGAAACCATTTTTTGAAAAACAGGGTCGATTTGGTTTTGAGAACAAATAAATGGGAGTCGCCACCAATCTTTTTTTATGAGGTGTGATCGGGTCACCTCGTAACTTGGTTGTTTTAATAAAACATTTTGATTTACTACAACAACAATTTTGGTCCATGAAGTTCGAGAAAACGGGTTCGGGAGTCGGTTACTTACGAGGAAGGATTAGCACCCTTGTAACACCCAAAATTGGTACCTAATTGATTAATTATTGTCTTAACGTCGAAATTTAAAAACCCAAAAAGAATTAAAAAATACGATCCTCTCTTTTTTAATGTTGATTTTTACGAAGAATTTTCTTAAGTAAATCGAAATGGGTGCTAAAGACCTTCTTGTCCCGAAGTAATAAAATGCCACATCCAGTATGTCAGGACACAACATTTTAAAACCTCGAGAGTAAGCTGGTCTTTTGATTTTCAGAACTCATGCGTTTTAATTTTAAAAGATTATTCGGTCATTTGAATCAAATGAGAAAAATTGAAACTCAACACGTTAGGGCACAATCTCTCGAATTTCCCAAAACATAGAATATTGCCTTTAATAAAGAATCATTTTTCATGAATTTTCGTGAAAATTAATGCAATATGCGAAGTGATATACAACATGCGATAAAATATTACAATAACAATGATGCAACTATAAAGATGAATATAATATTAGTGGACTAGTCTCGGTGAATAAGTAAAGCAATAAAACAAAAATTCATGGTATAAAAACAAGGGATCATAGCATACAAATGTTTAAAACGCATGGAATAACAAATGAATGAGTAAGTAATATAGCTATATATATTGTCAAGTTTAGATTTTTTATGTAAAAAAATAATCATAATAATAAAATGTATGAGTAAAGGGACAAATAAATAGATACAATAAATAAATATTAAGGAAAATAATTAAGGAATATCAAGAATACAAGGACCAAATTAAAATATGAATGAAATTAGGAGTACAATTTATAATAAAGTACATAAATGATGATGATAATGAATAATAATAGTAATAATAATAATAACAATATATGTAGTAAAGAAACACAAATAATCTAAATTTTAATATATATATATACATATAAAGGATAATAAATAGATATATAAATAAATAATAAAATAATAACAATACTCTAAATTTATAACAAAATAATAATAAGTAAATGAATAAATTACAATGATAACAATAATAAAAGATAAAACAAAATAAAAGAATATAAAAATGTACGTAAATAAAAAATATAAAAATGAAACAAATGCATAATAAACGAAAATATGTAAATAAAACATAAATACCAATAAACGGTTTGATCAAAAATTGAAAATAAATAAATTAATTAATTAAATAATACATGAAACAATTAAAAAATTGAAATTAAATAGACTAGGGGTTGAATTGGAATTAGAAGGAAAGTTTTGAGCTAAAATTATAGTAGAATAAATGCGAAAAGGACTAAATTGAAGTTAAAATAGAACTTCGAGGCGAATTCGAAATAAAAATATATAGAAAAGGACTGATTTGGACACGAGAATAACAAGGAAGGACCAAAATGGGCAATATCCCACCCTGCTAAAACTTACAGCACCAAGTAGGACCAAATTGAAGGTCAAAATAAATTATAGGGTAAAATTAAAAAATAAAAGAAACTTGATTGTAAAACAATAGGAAAGTGGAAGGGCTAAAAGCGTAATTAGCCCGCGGATCCAGAGGGCAAATGGGTCGGGTGACGGGTCAGAGGCCAAAACGACGTCGTTTTGGCCTCTGAACTCAACTTTCAAAACGACGCCGTTTTATGTAACCTATATAAGTCAAAATTCTTTTAAAAAATCATTTTACCTCTTCCATTGAGAAAAAAAAAACCCCTCTCCCTATTTCTCTCCAAAGAAACCCTAGGCCAGCCATAGAGCGCCACCGTGGCTCCGCCGCGGCCACTAACCGCCGGCGATGGAGACAGCGACCACCGTCCGCGGTGGCCGGATTCACCGAAAAAAGGCCATCTTGGCCATTTCTCTTCCTTTGGCCTGTTTTTGAGATGAAAAATCCAAAAAAGTAAAGAAACTAGAAGAAACTTTCCATTTTCCGATTCGTAACAAAGGTAAGAAAATTTATTTTGAAAATATATTGATATATTTTGCTATGTTGAAAATAGATGATGCAGTATGGAACATATACCTTAGAGAAACTAAAATAACTTTCAATTTGCTTTTTTTTTATTTCGATTCACTCCTTTTTTTGTATTTGAAATCTCTCTGTTGACAATCGTTTTTCTTAGCTTTATAGTCGATTACAAAAAGTCTTTGTTACCATTTGCTTTCTACTGTTTCTGCTCTGTTTCACTACTGTTCACTGTATTGTCACTGTTTCTGCTGTTGTGTTTCTTTTTTTGCAGGTTTAGTGAGGTCAACGGAGCAGGGCTTGGTCATTTCAGTGAAACAGTGGTAGGAGCTCAGGCCTCGGGACTAGGTACGGGTAGGGCGACCGAGGAAGGAGCCGTGCACATGGGCAGCGGCGCCAGATACCCTAGTGTTTCTGGCTTCTGCCAAAATTTGTTTAGGTAATGGGCCACAGAATTGGGCTTTAGGGTTTTTTGTTTTGGGTTTAAATGGGTTTTGAATTTTATGTAACTGGGCTGTTAAAAATATTGGGCCCAGTAAAAATTTGGGTTTCACAGAACCGATCAATCTATTATTTATTCTAATTGATTGTCCTACTTGGACTTTTTCTAATTAAAATATTAGACGGTATATAACACTTGGTTATTCTGATTAAGTTTGTAAATACATCTGACAGTTAACTTGTAATGAGTTATCCTTGTTGAACTTCTGGCTCAAATTACTCTCCCCCTAACTCATTACAAGTTATTATTTCTCTCCCCCTAATGTCGGAAAAATTATCGAATCAAAATTGTAATCACAGATCATGTCATAATTGAATGTCCAATGCATTCAAAACATTTAATAGGACAAAGAAACTTGTAATTAATATATATTCCCAACTTTCTTTGAGGATTCACTCATCTTTGTGCGTTGTGGTAGAGTAATTGGATCATATACTTTCATACAAAAATTCAAAGATGAGAAATATCTAGCTCTTGATCAAATACCAATTGTAATGGGGAGCATTTATAACTTATTGGCTTGATGTGTACAACATGTAAATCAACATAATCTCATGTTGAAATAGGAAGTTTAATTCTCATAAGTAATGGTTTTGACATTAATTAGAGGCGTTCAATCAATAATTTCTCTAAACAATTATGTGCATAAATAACATACTTTTGCAAAAAAAATTCAAAGTCAATCAATAAAAGAATGAGATATAAACTCATCAATATTAGTAACAAGAATTGTCTTTATTGCATGATCTGAAATTAATTACTTAAACAATAAATCTTGCACACGACAAGTTATAAGTTGATAACACATATGTGATTATTTTGTAGATGCATCTACCAAAATCATATAATATCAAAACCATCCATATGGTGGATGAATGAACACATATTCATTTAAAAAATGCAAGACATTAAATCTCAACTTTAGCTAGTGAGTTTCTAACAAAAAATTTTCATTTAGAACAAGCAATAAATGAGAATTCTTTAAATTAAAGAATCTTTTGGTTCTTTAATAAATGTTCATATGAATTCTTAATTAATTTTCACATCATATATGATCCAGGATGGTCTAACTAATCATGCCAAGTAGTAAATACATTTGTACAAGTAAACTTTTGGTTTACTTTAATACGCATTTCAATTGTACTAAATTGTAACAAATTGATGATTTTACTATCATTCCTTTTACTTTGTATCCACATATAAGTACTATTGTGACATTTACTACTGGAAATGTCTAAATCAATGTGAAGTCTATAATTCCACTAAGTTAAAAAATATCAATTCTAAATAATTATATGCAATATTCGCTTTAAGGAATATGCCAAAATCTTCAAATGCAGGGCATTTGGTCTAGTGGTATGATTCTCACTTTAGATCCGAGAAATCTCGAGTTCGATTTAAAATACTTTTAAAAACCTTTTAACAAGAATTTTGCATAATCAGTTAACTACCAAGAATAACTGCTTAGGTCATGTATAGAAACAAGTCTATACTAAATATATCAATAAACGCCACATCTCAAACATAAAAATATAACATAACGAAAAGCTAGCAATTTTTTTCATAACCATCATAACAAACATGCATGGAATTTAATTCAAAAATCCAACCATTAAGCTCATAGAACTTTTCATCTACAATTGTTAATGTCATTTCTCTAAATAATTAACAAATGGAATAATATAAAATGTATGAACTACTACTTTTAACAATTCTTTGAACTAAATCAAATCTGAATAACCATAAAATTCATTAGTTTATTAACACAAATTTGCATAATATATATATGTTTTAATCAAATATATTATTTAATTATAAAACCTACAAGAGCGACATAAATAAATCAGTTAATATTTATTTTCATGAACAAATGAAATGCTTAAAATAATATGTAATCAATGTTGTAACACCCTATACCCGTAATCCACGCCGGGGTGGGGTACAAGGCATTAACTAACTTGATCTCATGCATTGGAATAACCTCAAGTCACTGAGACTCGGTCCAAGTTAAAACTTTTTTGATTTCTACTTTAAACTTCTTATTATGGGCCTACGAGCCCCAAATCGAACGTTGAAGACTACTCGAAACCATTCCGGGTCCTTAAACCCACCTGAAGAAATTTGCCTTTAAAACAGGGCACACCCGTGTGGAAGGGTAACACGCCCGTATGGAAGGGTAACATGCTTGTGTCCCACAGCCGTGTGGAATTAAATTATAATTCTCACCTACAGGGGTTTTCGCACGGCTAGGCACACGCCCGTGTCGATGGCTCGTGTCCCTCACACGGCCTTGACATGCCCGTGTCTTAGCCCGTATGCAAAAACCTGGGTATTTTGTTTCTGACGTCAACATCCCCAGAATGTCACACGGCCATGGCACACGCCCGTGTACTAGGCTGTATCCTCCACACGACTGAAACACATGGCCGTATCTCTGCACGTGTGTTAAATACCATACATACTGACTTGAAATTTTTACATGCAGGGGACACACGGCCGGACCACACGCCCATGGGGTTGACCGTGTGTCACACACAGCGTAGACACACGCTTGTGTGTCTACCCGTGTGGACAATATAAGGCTATTTACCAAGCCTCATTACCACCCTTGCACACCTATTTTCATGCAAATGCCAACCAATACCAAATCAAGCATGATTTCTACAATCAAATCAGCCACAATAGATATTTATTCGACCATGAAGATACATCTTTTATAAACTCAAAATAAATAATTAGCCATCATTCATGGCTCAATACTAAGTGAGGGATCTATCCCAAGCCAACACATTTGGCCAATTCTCAAAAACTCAAAATAATAAGTTCTAACCCTATACATGTCATATTCAAAAATATAAATCCAGCTATACCGAATGTTTTGGTTGATAATGTGATTGATATCTCTGACTTCCGATGATCTTTGATCTAGTTAGGTGGCACTGAAAGAAAAGGGAAAGGAAAGGGAGTAAGCATAAAGTTTAGTAAGTCGCATATAAACAAGTATACCACAACATTTATTCATAATCAACATGCTCATAACACCAAAGTAGACATATGTGTAACTTACTCATTACCATCCATACAAGTCATATTTATATATATATTGAGCTCATATCTCACACGTACCAATTAGGTACCTGTACCATTCACAACATGGTTATACTTTCCTCATTAGTTCAAAAACATAACATTCACCATTGAACCATTCAGAATATCACCGCGTATCCATTAAGCCTCAGACATGGGTAAGGTGCCAATGCCATGTCCCGGAAATGGTCTTACACTTGCTCATATCTCAAATCGATGCCATATCGCAGACATGGTCTTACACTGACTATCATCCCGTAGTCGATGCATGTCCCAGACAAGTCTTACACTAACTTACGTCTCAAGGCTGATGCATGTCCCAGACATGTCTTACACTAGCCCTTGTCTCAATGTCGATGCCATGTCCTAGACATGGTCTTACACTGGCTCTTATAATGTGGCTGATGCATGTCCCAGACATGTCTTACACTAGCTCACACAAATGACCCAAATGTTGTGGCATGAATATCCGGTTTATTTCCTATGGTTCCGCGGGATTTCCACAATCACAATTATTATTTATGCATTCTCAAGTCACAATCAACCAGTTCATGATATATTAATTAAATGAAAATTCAAACACTTATATTAACAATGTAGTTGTACTATTTATATACAACTTACCTCGAATTTCAAAATGTAGCGACTATAGTTGATTTGCTTGGCTTTCCCCTATCTTAATTTGGATTTGACAATTTTTTATCTATATTAGCAAAACACACTTGTTTAGTCACTAATTACAATTAGGTAATTGAAAATTCACATTTTCGATAAAATGACCATTTTGCCACTAAACTTTGACAAAATGACCATTTTACCCTTATGCCTGAAAATCGATTTTTATCGAATGTCTTCACCTCTTAAGCTTAGATGAACTCTTTTTACTCTTGTAGAAACTCCAAAATCTCTCTATTTCACACACTTATCACTTATTTTGCAACTTGTGCAAAATAGTCCCTTTAGGTGTTTTCATGCTAACACCTCTCACAAAAGTTGTTATAACACAACTAAGACTCATTTTCTTCCATAAAAACTCAGAAAACACTACAAATCCATTCATTGCAAAACCCTAAACTCTTAATCATTTTGCAAATTAGACCCCTCATTTGAAAGCTCATGCTTCTAGGGTCTCAAAAATACAAAAATCATCAACAAAGAACATGGAAATCACTTACTTGTGAGTCAATTAAGTGGCTAAAAATTTTGAGCTTTCTAACCCCCGTCAATGGATGATTTTCGGTGGTGTATAGGAGAAGAAAAGAAAAGATGACAACTTTTCTTTATTTTATTCAATTTGCTTATGTCATCAAAACTTAACACTTTGACTAATTGATTTTCCTTGTCTCATGGCCGGCTATGCTCTTCTAATAGGGTCTAATTGTGTAACGCCCCAATTTTTAGGAATTCTGTGAATGTTGGCATAGGTTTAATTATGTTTGTGGGCCTCTAGAAGGCCCAAGCTTAAGATAGAACCCGGTTATTTTAGTTAATTTTTGTTCCATAAGAAAAAGGGAGTGAAATTATGAAATAGAACCTATGTGAAAATGTTTGAAAATGCTATAGGCTAAATTGAAGTGGCCAAATAAATAGGAGTGCAAAATAGGAGGATTTGCATGACAAACCTCCCATTTTACATGAAGTGGCCAGCCATCACGTTGTTGTAGACAATATGAGCACTTGATATCCATAATTCATGGTACAAATTGATAATGGGTTAGGTAAATGTTCCATGATAATGGATTAGGTAAATATTCCATGATAATGGGTTAGGTAAATGTTCCATGATAATGGTTTAGGTAAATGTTCCATGATAGGCATTTCATGTCTTTTGTATTAAAGAATTAAATGGATGAAATATGAAATTTTATTAAAAGAAAAAGGGGTGAAAAGAACAAAGTTTTGTCCATCTTTGTTCATCATAGCCAAAAGTTAGAGAAGAGAAAGGAGAGGAGAAAGCTCTTGAGTATTCGGCCACTAGGAGGAGGAAAATTGAAGGTAAGTCCTTGGTACCTTGCTTCTATTTTGAGGTTCATGAGTTCTTATTGATTATGCCTTAACTCTTGAAGCATATTTTGGTTTTTAGTTGTGTTGTGAGCATTTAGTCATGAATTAAAATGAAGGAAATGGTTGTTGTTTCATGTTCTTTTGATGAAAAATGGAAGATAGGTGAACTTGAGCCAAACAAATGAGCATGCATGTGCCTTAGATGTTAAGGGGAAAAATCGGCTAACATGTTGTGCTTTAAAATGATGAAATGGAGATTATACTTAAGTAAAATCATAGATATGTGATGATTTATTGGTGATATACATGTTTAAATAACAAGCATGCAAGTTAGGTGTGAAAGAGTGATTTGGTAATAAATCTGCTTGGGACAACAGCAGTAACGTGACTTTGGAAAATCACCATAAATTGTGGGAGATGAGTTAGAAGCTGCATAAATTATGTAATTAAAGCTTAATGAGTGTAGTTTCAAATGGAATAAATAAGAACATATTTTGAATTCTGTACAATGATAAATTTGATTCGTAATGAAGAGTGGTCAGATTAGTCAAACAGTGAAACATGGGAAACTTTAAGAAAAATCTGGTATTGATTGGCCATACCAAAAATTTTGATAATTTTATGGATAGAAGATATATGAGTCTATTTACAGGGAAAATTAACGGCACTTGATTTGGATTTTCGTAGCTCCAGTTATAAATAATTTAGTGACTGTTGCTCAGGAAGATAGCTTGCAGTGAAATTATGATTATGTGGTAAACATTGACAAAAATTTGTTAATGAGTTGCTTATTGTTTTCTTATAAGCTTGCTATGATCTGTAGGTGTGGTTGGTCAAATATTGTAAGGGGTTAATACGTAGTTCGTATTTGAATAGTTAGATTAACGTGTTAGTAATCCAATGGTAGGCGGTTCGTGTGTGGATCTCGTCAGCATATCGTCGCAAACAAGTGTGTAACTAACACCCTCTTATAGACTAGATCGGCACAAGCCGAAAAGCCGAAATGCCGAAAAGCCGGTATTTTGAGATCTTACGAGTGTGTGAATGCTCATGAGATTAATAGTTTGATGTATATGGTAAATTAAAGTGATAAGACTGCAGAGTGCGCGATTTTGTGCATTTCGATATTTTTGGGCTTAATGGGCCAAAAAAACGAGATAATGGGCCAACGGGCCCAAATTGGTAAGAAAACGCGGTAAGTGTTTCTGATCGTACATAAATGGCTATGTTATGTATGAAAACCTTAAGAATAGTTAAATTACCTGAATACCCCTATGTATGCAAAATTACCATTATACCCCTAGGGTTAATTTTGACTGAAAAGCATGACGATCTGATTCTGTATGATGTATGCCATGATTATATATCTGTTGCATGGGGACATGGGTTATATTATGGAGGAAGCGTCCTGGTGGCTATGCCACAATTATCTGATCTGGTGGCTCTGCCACATATATCTATTCTGGTGGCTATGCCACGATTATCTGATCTGGTGGCTCTGCCACATATATCTGTTCTGGTGGCTCTGCCACAATATCTGTATCTGGTGACTTCGTCACAATATCTGGCAGCCTCGCTGCGATTGCTGTGGTGTATAGCGGTTGGGTGGGTTGAGTAGTCTCCCCACATGGTGTAAGGTTGGTACGGGGGTGTTATGGATGAATCTGGGTTGGGTTTCTGCATAAACATGTAATATCTGTTCTGTTCTGTTATGGGCCTATGGCCTTTATTCTGAATTCTGTTCTGGGCTAAGGCCAACTTATTCTATTTCTGTGGTTTGAACTGATACAGGCTATGGTTGGGTTAATTTACACACTGAGTTTCCCCAAACTCACCCCTTTTATTTTCATCCACGTAGGTAATCCCCAACCATAGTGGGCTTGGAGCTGTGAGGGAATTCGGAGTGGCCACCCGTTCTGAAAGTTTGATTTTCTTCTGGTGAACTGGACATCCTTTTATTTACGTTTGAAGTTTTGGGTTTTTAAATGTAATAAGGCCGCTTAATTATTTTGATGGTTTTAATATGTATTACTAATATAGGTATTACTTATTTTAACTGTTGAAATTGGATAGCTTTAGGGCGCGTTTTCAAAAACAACAATTGATTTCAAAATAACACGACAACAAGCAAAGCTTCCGCAATAAAAGTATTTTCCAAAATTAATCACTTTTCCTAAAAATGACATAATCAAATCGGTTTCCTAGAAATATCCATGACATTAAGGTGTGGCAATGGCGGTATGCATGTCTAGGATTGGATCCGAAGGGAGCTTGGTACTTAAGCAGTCCGATGGACTCACCACCTCTTTTCCGGTTTCCTACCTGGTGCACAGCTTCCATTCACTTTAACCTATAATGAAATTATCTTTTAAAACACTAAGTAAGTTTTTCTGGATCAACAATATAAAATGTTTTGAACGCTTCGATGTGGCATGTCGGATCCTGTCATAACGTCTGGGCCGGGTTTGGGGTGTTACAAATTGCCTTTTAAATTCCCTCAATTTTGATTCCCTAACAAAATAACACCTTTAGCTATCAATTTGGGACTTTTACACTTTATACGATTTAGTCCTTTTTCGCAATTGGGCTCACAATCGTCAAAATTAACTTACCAAATTTTTTATGCACTAATATAGACATGCTATGACTCTAAAATAATAATAAAATAATTTTTTCAATCTAAAATAATAATAAAATAATTTTTTCAACTTCAAATTTGTGGTCCCGAGACCACTATTCTGACTAGGCCCTAAATCGGGCTGTTACAAATGTAATCAAAACTTAAAAAGAAGAACATCTCAAATCATTAAACCATATATCAAGTTGATTTAATATTTAAAGACGTACTTTTTTTTTGTTCTACATTGAGTGTTGACAATAAAAAGTAAGCAAATTAAACTTCAGTAGTAGACTTTGAATCCAATCAAAATCTATTTATAACGAACTTTGAGAGTAGTTCTTATTTTTCAAGTGTACAATAGATACATAACCAATGATTTTCATACATAAGTTGTCTCTCTTCTTAAAGAGTTCTTGGGAATTCGTGGTATTTTATTGCTTTCTTCATTTTCCATTTCTGGTGGTGATAAAATTTTACGACATCCTCCTTGACTATTATTATATCCAACTTACTACATCCACATTAAAGATTATATCTTTTGAATTTATTACATATTGTGACATTCTCTTCAGGGAATGGTTAGGTTTCATGATTAAAAACTTTTGTTCAATCATAAGTAAAATATTTTCATGATATTGATGCTGCAGAAGCACATTTGAATCATGAAAAGTTGAATAAGTTTTCTCTTGCAAGGTTCTCATCGGTAATATTTTTCCTCGAAATTTTAATTGAGAACTTATTCTGAATACTGTAGAGTTATACTCACAGTTTAAAAAAAACTTCCAACTTTAGGTGCATCCAACCATAATGAGCTTTAGATAGAATTACCATATTCTATTGCTTATATTTTTATTTTAAATTATTCCACAATTTAAATAGATCTTTCTTAATCAAATATTTTGCTTTGAACCCCTTAACGGGGATGATGGCAAAAAGAATATCACAAAGATAGTCACGATCAATTCAATTTATAACAAAAGTAATAAATATAAATCAATAATCCAATCCTCTTTTGATTTATATGAAATATAATATTTTCCTCATTTATGATCTTAATATGAGATCCATTATAAATATCTTTTAAAACCAATTGACTAATCATCACAAGATATTAATATATTAGCTCTTCTGAAGCTTTTGATTAATTTTTTACTACCAAATATTGGAATAATATTGGTTTATATTTTCTTTTACGTTCATTTCGGGGAATGCAATAGATTTACTAGGATGAACTTATAAACATCCCAAAAATTCTTTAATTCATAATCACCATTGCAAACATGCGTGGATTTCAAATTAAAATCTATCTATTCATGTTGTTATGATTAGTCTCCAATTATAATAAACATGATATAATAAATAAATCATAGTAAAATATATCTAAGATTCTTTAACATCATTGTTAACACCCTCTGGCTATTATCATGAACATTGAGTGGTTAAAGGCTCTAATGATTACCCATAGTGCGTAGGCCTCAATTGAAATAGCAATAGCTCTAAGAGGTAATCGACAACAAAAAATTTTGGGATATTTTTGTGACTTATGGAGAAACCCAATTAAAAGAGTATCTTGTTGACAACGTGTTATAAAATAAATAAACAAAGAGTAAAGAACAAAGAAAATGGGAGAGCAAAAAAGAGAGCGTATTTTATTGATCAATCGAAAATTTACAAAGTTTCCCTAAAGTCTCTATTTATAGGTATAAGAAGTATAAATGAAGTAGAGATCTACTTCTAATGACTAGTAGAATTTAAAGTACATCAAAACTTATCTTGATCTTAATGAACATCCACTTAATAATATATTCATAACATTAACAATGTTATTGTAAGTGACTTAAGTTGTTAATTGTAACACTCCAAACTCGACCTAGGCATTATGACCAAATTTGGAAGTGTTGCCTAAGTTCTTTCGGAAATCCAAAAACATACTTTCAATTATTTAGGAAAACACTACTTTAGTATAAAATCACTAGGTTTTTGTAGATATGTGCTATTAAAATCTTTTAGTTTTGCAGTGAAATTTCTTATATAATTGGAATTTTGTAAAACATGATTTGATTTTGCAGATAAAATTTTTGTAATTTTGAAAACGCTTAAACAATTTAAAACGAAAATAGTATCCAAAAATTAAAACATTCCAAATGTCCCAAAACAATCCAACATAAAAAAACAATCCAAATCAGATTGAAATAACAAAATTAAAAAAAATGTTTAACTGAGATCCGTCACACTGACCCATTTTAAGTCTGGGGGTTACTTGAAAGTAAATAGACAGAGGAGAGATTTCAAGCTCAGTGTGTAACTTATAACAGTAGATACCATAGACACAATTTCAACATGTTTTCAAATATCATTTAGTCATTTTTTATAATAAAGCAGAAACAAAACATATCAGATACAGATTCACAATCCTACCCCTATCCATTACACACCATCTCCGACCATCCCTACACACCATATAAGGTATTATATACCCATCCAACCTTACACACCGCTTAGTGACTGTATGTTACTTTTCAGAATATTTGCAATCTAGTTGTCAGATCATTAGGCGATAATTCACTAAAAATAGATATATATGTGTTAAGCCACCAGATACGACAAATAGATTAAACTGTCCACACTTCCTCCATAACCATATTTCCCATCCCAATGCACATGCAAAACTAATAAATATCAGAAATTTATATGACATACATGCTTTTATAACATATTCATATCAGACTTATCATAATACAGCTCATATTTATCATAGCATAGATCATACCTACCATAATACAGATTATACTGAGCATATAACATATTAGTTATGTGTACATAAATCGTATTTAACACAAACAGAACATCAGAAATCATGATTTATAACTTAATTTGTATCATATAGCTCTACGAAAGGCCCATATTTGACTCGTATGACGAATATGGTCCTAGGGAAAAATTTCAAAATTTGGGCCTACACGCTCGTGTGGCCCGCACGGCCCAATTGGCCTAAACTGTGTGGTTCACACAGTTTGTAATATGGTCGTGTGTCACACATGGCTTACCACACAGCCGTGTGACATCGACAGTCCCAAATTTTAGCTTTCGCCATTTGTTGTTTTCTCAGGTTTTCGTTACACACGTGGTTGATTTTTTATGAAGATCGAAGGATGAATACTCTAGTACCTAAAATGACCATTGACATGAATTAATTAACTTAATCTAACAAAACCCAAGTGCTAAATCATAACCCAACAACAACACTTAAACTTCAATACAGAGAATTCGACCTTAAATAATGACGAATACGTTCACTTACCCTTAAGAACAACAATTAACTCCCTAGAGGAACACCAAACGTCTCACGATTTTCCCCTAATTGAGCATAAAAATGATTAAACACAATAAAAAACTACTTCCATTACAAGGAATAAAGAAAATCCTAACTTACACATCAACTAACTGAAATAATAACTTCACCCACCCCGAGTACTTACCAAATTAGAACAACAAGAATGGAATTGAAAGCAAGCGGGGTTACGAGCAAAGCCGAATTGACAAATAGAAGAAAGAAGAACCAAAATTGAACTTAAATTTTGTTTGGGAAAGAAAAATAACAAAAAGGGATGAAATGGAAAAAAAAACAACAGAAACAACAAAATTAGAAGGAGAATGAAAAAGGAAAAAACATTATAGAATTTCAATTCGACTCCACTTCTACATGTGAACAACACACAGAGGAAGTAAAAATAAACATACCTACTTGCTCACGCGGGGATTCAAACATAAAACCAAAGGGCAAACTAACACCTTACCACTAAACTAGCAAGCTCATTTTATCATAAATTGATCAAATATAATACTTAAGCCGAATAACAAAGATAGGCCTACGAACAAAAATAACTAAATTTCCCTAAAAGAGAGATTTAAACCCATGACCTCAAACACACATTCAAGGCCCTTAACCATTGAAGCAATTATTTAATTATGACAAAATTTAACAAATTAGAAATTCAAAATTTTTGGGCATTACATTAATAATTAAAGTTAAATGATGTAATTTGATTAAATAAAAAGTTTGTGGTCTATTTGAAAGTTGAGGTTAAGTTCAATGATTTATAATGTAGATTACATAATATACACGGTACTTATTGTTGCTAAATGAGAATTACAAGTTAAAACCTCTCCTAGTAATAATTAATAGCAAGTTTTGTTTTTTTCTTTTTTATCTTTAATTTGTTGGAACATACGGGAAAATTTATAAAGTTTTTATTTTTCTATTATTTTTAATAACTAAAGCAAAAATAAAAGAATAGGGGTTAAATTGATAAAATTTGTAAAGGTTGAGGAGTTAAATTTGTGATTGTTTCTATTTTTTAATAATGTTAATTGAAAAATTAATGAAATGACTGAAAATCAGCAAATCAAAAAATAGAGGACCAATTTTGAGCAAATAAAAGTAGATAAATTAAGTCAGCATAAAGCACAAATTAATAAGTATAGGACTATCCTCAAAATTTAAACTTTTAATGGGTTGCAAAAATAGATTGAAATGTGTAATGCAAAGCCTACCCGATTTGAAAAAAAAAAGTACTAATTCGAACATTAAAGTCAAATTTAGGTGCCAAAAGGTAAATTGAAATAAGTAGGTTTGAAGGTGTTGACTATTAAACTTAAAGCAGTCAGCCGCCCATCAGAATTCAACTTCTCTTTCCCATCCGTCCTTTAAGCGAAATCCGACGGTTTAAATTCGTTAGGTTTTGCAACAGGAAAGGAAGAATCTAATCCGTCTAAATCCAGCCAGCTGCCCGTCGATAGCCGTCTCTACTCCGGCGGCCACCCCGTCTCCCGGTTCCTCTGTCGCCGGCGCCTATTACCGTTGTGTCGCCCCGTTCGTTCTTCCATCAAGACACTGTCGTCGTTCCGGTGAAGCTGCTGCTTCCTCTGTCGCTGGCGTTCACCACTGCCTTCGCCTCCTCCGCTTCAGCCTTCAGTCGTCGCCGTCCCGCTGTGCCGCCGGTCAATCTCGTCCAATTCCTGGTATCTCCATGACTTCTATGGACAGTTGTTTTTTTTCTATGGACAGCTGCAATTTCTTGATTTTGTTGATGATAAATTAATTTTTGTGCAAGTTGCAATTTTTTAATACATATTACAGTTTTGTCTCCATTCCACTCACTCCACCAATTTCTAAAACCCCAACAGTAAGAAAGAAAATACCACCAATTTCTCCACCCGCCACCGCCATCATCGTTTCATAAGCAGTTAGGCACTCTATTTTTGCAGCTCACCCTTTAATAGAAAAAATAAAAAAGGCCTGTAACCCGGAATACACCGCTCGGACACGGTTCATGAAACAATACAATAGAAACCTAGTCCCTAACAATTCAAGAAAAACTAGGTTTTTTTCAATCTCTTCTATATTCAATCCTACTTTTCCTCGAAGCTGCCAGTAAATCAAATTTTCTTTTTGGGTGTTTGCTTCTTTAATTTCTTGATTAATCGGTGAGCTCTTTTCGTTCTTCAATCATTAATCGGTGAGATCTTTCCGTTCTTCAATCACTTAATGCATCGTTTTGTTTTTTTAGTGTTTAATGTTATATTGAATTCATTGTTAAAGATTATTTCTTTGGTCTATTCTTTGAATGAGAGATACATGGATTTTAAGTTTTGAATTCAGTGTTAAAGTGTCTCAAAAGCTTAAATTCTCAGTTATTTAAAGGTTCTTCAACTTTACTGGAGTTAACTGTTTAGCCCTAGAATAGGAGTACTTCATGGATTAGAATAGGAGTACTTCATGGATTAGAAAGCTATAACTTTTTCTTGCCATTGATGTAGGTGCTGGAGATTCATACTAATTTACATGTGGTTTAAGTTTTAAGAAATGGGTAATTGTTAAGGGTCAAAATGGGATTGATCCTAGTTCTCAATACTCAAGTTTTGTAACTTTAATTTTCAGATTAAATTATTTACCCTTATACCAAACTATGACGCAATGTCGAAGAAAGATAGTTGAGCTATAGGAGAGCATAATAAGCACATGAAAAGTTGTACCGGCAAATCAGAAGTGATAATTGTTTTTTTGATTTTTTATTACATTTGGGTCTATTAAAGTTTTAATTTTTTTTTTCACTTTGAATTTGGGCATTTAAGATTATAAATGTTCGATTTCGTTTCTTTATGTGGAAAATTTTTGAGATTGCTGGTTCCTTCACCTTTTTAGTACCTTCAATTATGACCCACCATCTTTTACATCTTTTGTTTCTATCTTTCCTCTTTATTTTCAAGGTTTTTTGTCTTCTTTTTTTTCAATTATTGCTTGTTACCATCCATTTCCAAATATCAACTAATGTAATTAAGCAACTAAAGCTAAATTTTAAATATGGGCCAGGCTGGGCTCAGGTTTAGAATCTATAATTCGGGCCAGGCTTGAGCAAAATTTTAGGTTCATTTTTTGGGCTGAGCTCGAGCTTAGAAAACGGATCTAAAATTCTGTTGAGGCCCGGCTCAGCCTATGATCAGCTCTAATTCCAATCATGTCTGCTAAAGAAAAAGTCCAGTCAGATCTGTTTGTTGATGAAGAATCAGATTTATTTATTTATTTTCCCTGTTCGTGTTTTACTTCTTTTTTTTTTGAAAAATTCTCTTTATTTTGACGCTTATTTTACTTCAAGTTGCCGATAATTAACTGTTTATCATTTTATCCGTGAAATAGTACCATAATTTGTACTTGGTTAAATTACTTCTTTTTGGCTTTTTCAAAAAATTTAACTTATAGGGTTATGTTATAATGATTGTGATTCTGTTTAATTTCTTTTTTCTTTTGTAGTTTAATTTCTTGATCATGTGATTCCGATTGCTTTAGCTGATTAAATCATGATTTCTGCCCTCCTTTTTTGTTTTCTATTGATTCGAATTATCTTTTTTTATGCATTTTTAGTTTGACTGTGATTGTACTTTCGGCCATTGAATCAAAAACATAATTTTCTTGTCACAATTTTAATCAATAAGCTTTGCTTAATTTCAATAGCATCAGAAATTTAAAATAAATATTTACCTTTTTCTAAAATTATAAAATTATCTCTAAACAAATTAAAATAAAAATATTTGCCCTTTTATGTCTCCATTTTACTTGAAAGCCCTAAATGTACTTAACAAAAAGAACCAAAAACCTCAAAAACACAACAAAGCCGCCATTATTGCAGGTTCAAAAACCTCTCTTTCTTTATTAAACTGATAAAATTGTAAAATAATAACTAATCTTTTCATTACCTTTTTGTTCTTTGGTTTTTCCGAATTATTTAGAAAAAATGGGAAAATTAGGTAAAAAGGCAAGGAAGTTTGCGAAGAAGAATCTTCAATCTGTGTTGAAAAGAAAGCGGCAGTTGAAATCCATGTTCAAAAAGAAGGCTTCTAAAAGTAAGTTTTCCAAGGAAAAAAGAAAATGTGGTTTTATTGCATTGTCTATGATTTTTTTGAGTTTAAAGTGTGGCTTGTTCATCTGCTCTTGAGGATGTTAATTTAATTTGTTAGTGAAACTCTTACTTTTGGTGAAAACTTTATAGGAGACGAGCAGGATGAAGCCGAAAACCTGGAAGAAGATCAAATAGAGAAGTCAAGTGGAAGGTAAAAAAATTAAAATTTGGGCTTTTATGAATAATACAATATAGTATGATGTAATTTTAATATTAAACAATTAATGGTTCAATGCATTTTAGTCTCTTTTTTTTTTCTGTTCATTTTTTTGTTAAAAGTAAAATTAAAATCATGGTTTGTTGAAAATGATCTTATATAGTAATAATCATATATTTCATTTGAATTCTCCTCTTTTGCTCTTTAGTTTCTGTTTTGAATGGTGCTTAGACTATACTGATATGTGATGGTTTGCATTTTCTTGGTACATTTAAAATATGTTTTCAGAGACTTGGAATGCGAAAATATAGAGGATTTTGAGCTTGATGCGGTATTTAGTGATGAGAGTGATGTGGTTGAAGATGATTCGGAGAGTGATGGATATTTATCTGAGGTTTTGAAATATAAAACCCCTCAAAATCTTCAGTTGGCTTTCTTTTGAGGGTTGACAGGGTTTCTCATATTGATGCTTGAATTTATTTATCAGGGCTCGAGCTGTCCATATACAGATGAAAATGGAACTGAGAGTGATCAAGATGGTGAAGGCATATAAACAGTTATTTCTCTATGTGTTTTTTCCCTTATTGTTATTGCTAACATTTCCACTTCATTTATCTATGCGTTTGTAGATATGGATGTAGACAACGGTGGTGCTATTGAGTTATTGGAGCAGAACAGGGCGATTTGTATAGAGCTTACAGAGAAGAAGAAAAAATTAGAGAGGCTACAGAAAAAGGTAATTAGGTCTTATTGATAGCAAACTGCTGATGCTGTGGGATTATATAGTGTTTTGAGGGTCGATGATTGGTTCATTCTGATACCAACTAGGAGGTAAAGATGACTTAAATGCTGATATACTCAAATGAGTGCCCCATTAGAATTGTGTAGTGGAAGCGGTACTCGAATTAATTACTTCATATAAGTGCTTAAGTTGGATGTATTTGCACTTTCTGTTCTCACCAATCTTTAGCTTGTAAATTTGCTGTTGCATAAAGCTTACAAATAGTTTCTACTATGTTAATCTCAGGATCTTGAATTTTCTAAGTTTCTGGAAAGCTATGAGAATGGCCTTGGGAAATTAAGGGATGACAAGAATGTAAGTCATTTAATGTCCTTTTTTTCCTTTTTCCTTTTTATTTAACCAGATAATGTGTTATTAGATCTGAATATGCATCAATCTTTTTAGTTTCTATTTCTCGCTATCACATGGTCTTGATTTGCATGCAGTTACACTTAGGTTACAATAAGAAAGAACCTATAAGCTTTATTAACTTTGATCCAGCTTTTCTGCATCTGAAGTTTATGAAATTGTTAGTCTTGGGGTGAAAGCAACACTTATAATTATTATTTCAACATATAATTATTATTTCAATGTTGCTTGGTGCTAAGTGAAACCAAAAAGAAAATAGTACCATGGGTTCAGATACTGAGATGTAACATGCATGCTAATAAAATATGTTACCAAAGAATTATGAACTCATAATCATTCACTAGTATTTCAGAAAAAATTAAGGAAAAATAAATGGTAGAATTCTTTGATTCCTACTGTCTGCCCTTATTTTGTCAATCTGATGGCTGTGCATGCCTTTCTAAACTTTGTAACAGTATTCTGATGAGGACAATACTAGTGAAGATGGCACAGAGAGTCCTGAGAAAGGCACTGTAAATTTAAGGAAGGGCAAGTTGTTCACTAGCTCTGCCTTCAATTCGTTGTGCCAACTAGTCAGAGAACATCGTAGCATATCTGCACTTACTAGTTTATTGAATGAGTATAGAGCTGCATGCCATTATGGGTCTGAACCATCTGATCTTCATGATGTCGCCTTGTGCTCTGGACTTCAAGACAGCAAAACATTTTCCAAGATTTTAATCTTCATGCTTCAGGAGGCTGATAATATTTTTCGAGAAATGCTTGGAATTTCAAGTTCTAGTTGCAAAAAGGAGGCCATTTTAGAGTTGAAGAATAGTTCAAAATGGAAAACTATGAAGCCACTGATCAAGTCTTATTTGGGAAGTACACTTTTTCTCCTGAATCAAGTTACTAACTCTGAGATACTTGCCTTCTCTTTGGTTCGAGTCAGAGCCTCTGTAATATTTTTTGCCACTTTTCATCCATTGCTGCGCAGACTAATCAAGGTATTATATAATCTATGAGATATGACGCTTGAAATACATATTTTATTGCCAGCTTTGTTGTTACTAGTAATTTTAGGAATTAGGATATGATTAAGGAATGTTGATATTGTCTATATTAGTGTATGTACTATTCAGTTGGCACATACGGTTATATAACCACTACTTTTAATTAGTAATATATTTGGGAATTAGGAGAATGCAAGACATGAGGAGTTTTAAACTCTAGTTGTATCTGTATCTTTCTTGTAATGATTCTTCTTAATTTTCATTTTTCATTTTTATTTTTCCACCTTATACCTTCTTGCCCTAGAAATAACTCTCAAATTATTACTTTTTTCTTGCTCAGCAGTAACTCTTTAAATTTATTACAGATTGCAGTTCATTTATGGGTAACAGGTGAAGGGACACTTGCATCGCATTCTTTCCTGGTCATTAAAGATGTGGCTTCTGTGTTTAGCTCAGATTGTTTCAACTCGTGCTTGATTAAAACATACAAGGCCTTCATCACTCACTGCAAATTTGTCGATCCAGTTTCATCCAAACATATACAGTTTCTGCACAATTCCTTTATTGAGTTATGCTCTCAAGATGTTCAAAACTCATCTAGGAAGGCAATAGTTTGTGTTGAACAGCTTTCTAAGATATTGCAAACAGGTCTAAAAACAAAGAAGAAGGTATGCATGCTAATGTCTTTGGTGTGTCGTTTAATTTGATGAGATAAGATTGGACAATGTTTCATTATTCCTTAAATTTGATCCCTATGGATATACCTAGTTGATTAATAATTTGATGTTATCAGGCAAGGCCAAGGTTCTGATGGTGCTTGTTTGTTATTGCTTGTAAGCAGGAGGCTGTCAAAAGGATATGCAGTTGGCAATATACAAACTGCATCAATCTTTGGGCTTCATTTATATCAGCAAACGTGAAAGATTATGATCTTCAGCCATTGTTATACATGATCATTCAGATTATCAATGGAGTAGCTGTCTTGTTTCCTGGACCAAGATATTTACCTCTAAGAATTAAATGCATTCAGTGGTTGAATAACCTTTCTAGTGCAAGTGGGGTTTTCATTCCTGTTGCATCATTTGCTATGGATATTTTGGAATATAAAACTGGGAAGGACAATGGGAAACCTGGAAAAGATTTCAACTTCTCTTCCACTATAAAGGTTAGGATTGGTCATCATTATTATTATGAATTGAAATAACCCTAGGGCAGAGTATCTATGTATTTCTGCTATAATTAATGTGGATGTTTATGGTGCAGTTGCCAAAACATTGGCTAAAATCTCGTAAGTTTCAGGACAAGTGTGTTTCATCTGTCATTGAATTACTTGCAACGCACTTTGCTCAATGGAGCTGCCACATAACTTTCCCTGAGCTGGCTACTATACCCCTGATCTGCCTTAGGAAGTTTCTTGAGACTACAACCATCGAGCGTTTCCAGCGTGTGGTGAAGCGATTTGTTGATCAGGTACCGACTTTTAGGAGCTTCAGAGTTGTATTTTGTTGAACCAGATCCTCCTTGTAAGTGTTGAGCTAAATAGGAATTAAGAAAGTACCCTCAAAGCTATCCTCCCTGAAATAAAATAAAAAATGAAACCTTTTAAATCATGCTATGATGATTTTGGCTCACCTAAGGCATATTAAACAATATAATTGTCAAGTAAGATTTTCTTATGTTGTTTGCCAATGGAGGAATTTATTATTATTTAAAAAAAAGGAAAAGGAAGAAGCAAAAGCTGTACTGACCTTGAAAAAAGAAAAATTAAGTGAAAATAGGAAAAAGATCATAAATCTTTAGTTATTTTCGGATGTATTTTAGGTGGAGCAGAACATTGAATTTATGCAAAGAAAGAGAGATGAGGTGGCATTTTCACCGAAAGATCATCAAATTGTTGATTCATTTCTGCAGGTTTCCATTCTTACTTGTACCTAGATTTTCTAGAACTGTGATAAAGGGAATTTTCTGAACTTCAAAAATGGTTGGGTTGCAGTTTGAGAAGTCCAATGCTAATGCTTCATTCACACAATATTACAAGAGTATAATCGAGAAGGCTGCTTCCTCAAAACCAGTTATGAATCAGAAGATAAGGTGCCCTTCTTTCTCTCTCTGAATTGGCTCTGATCTTACATTTCTTTGGTTTTGGGGTGGTTTATAATTCTGGTGAATTTCAAGTTATTATTTTGTAACATTATGAATGCATTGATATTGCCGTGGTTAGAGTTTTCTATTTAGAGCTAATCTGTTATTAGAACCTGCAGTTCCTTGTCTCAAAAGAAGCCAAAAAGAAAAGAAAGACGGCTGCCAAACAGCACCGTCCATTTGAATGCTATTGATGAAGTTGTGGAGGAAAAAAAGAAGTCGACTGATAATGGAGGAGGCGGAAAAATGAGAAAGAAAAGAATAACTAAGACATTGCCTCTGCTTACTAATACACAAGAGTAAGAAAAGTTTATGAATCATTAATTCCCAGACCGGTTATTTAATGATTTGTATATGTAAAGCGAAGGAAATTTTTGTTAGCAAAAGCTAGGTCTGAACATCAAGACAAACAGGTTTTGTATGAGATATTTGTCATGAAAGAATCTAGTCTTGGATTATCTGTTGGTCTAGATTCATTCTTTTGTTGGTGTTTTTTGTTTATGGCCGATGATTGGAATATGAAAATGAAACCTTTACAATGATTTATGGCTGGTAGGTGCTAGGTGGTTGAAGTTTTGTTGCTCTTCTCATTGCTTATTATAACTAGAATAAGACTCTCATGAACAACATTTAACTTTTTTGTAAAAGTGAAAATTTAAAAAAAAAAAATTAACTTCACAACAGGCAGAATGCATTTGGATGTGTTTGGTTTCATTTTTCAGAAAATACTCTTCATTTTCTATTTTCTGAAAATCGTTTGGTATCTATTTTCTAAAATAGAAATGAAAAAATAATTACATTAAAGTATAATTTATTAAAAAATGTGATTAAATAAAAAATTTCAAAGGTGATAAAATTTTTAAAAAAAGATTCGAACCACGATAAATTTGATGGATAAAATGGAACTTCGAAAGATTTTGAAAAAATAGAGAATTATTATGTTGATAATGTATTATAAAATAAAGAGATAAGAGAATAAAGAACAAAGAAAATTTAATCAAAAGGATGATCATAATGTTTTATTAGAGTTTCTATTTATAGGCATAAGAAATATAAAAGAAGTAGAGATCTAATTTTAATAACTATTAAAATTTAAAGTACATCAAAACTTTATCTTAATCATGATGGACTGTAACACTCCTTACTCGTATTTGACGCCAGAACAGGGTATGAGGCATTACCGGACTTTAACACAAGCAAACATACATTTCTGAGTTGTAAATTCAACACCAAATTAAAACCATTTGCAAATAATCATAAAGTCCTTAATATGAGCCTATGCGGCCCAAAACATGCATTGGAAGCTGTTCGGGACTAAATCGAGAACTTTTAGAAAATTTTACAACACCTAGAAATTTTTTTGCTAAAACAGGGGTCACACGCCCGTGTGGCTTGGGACACGCTCGTGTGGGTAGGCCGTGTGGTCACACACGCCCGTGTCCCTAACCCGTGTAACTCTCTGTTTGTAACTCATGACCAAAATGAGATCACACAGCCAAATCACACGCCCGTGTGCGAGGTTGTGTGGAAAATTAATTTTCACAAAAATAGGTGCAGGGGACACACGGCCGGATCACGCGCCCATAGGACAGGCCGTGTGTCACACACGACCTAGACACACGCCCGTGTGTCTCTCCGTGTAGACAAAATAAATGCTATTACGAAGCCATTTTCCACCCTTATTTGCACAAACACTTACACCAATTCAATGTCACAAAATATATTATATCTAGGCAACCAAAAACATTCACAACAATGTCCAACAAATGCCAAAGTAATATCAACATGTATCATACTCATAACGTTTATTATGCGCTAACTCAATCATACCAATTTCACATTTATTAAGCTTCATTTATTTCCTTTCAAGATACCTAATTGTATACAAATCTATTATCTCATCCATGAATCATATTTCTAAACATTTCACAATCATACTATAAACCACATTCCATCATTCAACAAGCATACCATGACCATATCACCAAAGACATAGGCACATATATGAATATACTTAGGCTTACATCCATGTTAGCCAAAATAAACCAATTACATGGCCAAATATCAAAGTAAACCCTTGACAATTACAAGCCAATACTTTTAGCCAAAACATAATGACACATATAGCAAAATGACCAAGTCCTTATACATGCCATAAACTCAAAATACTTGAATTCATCAATACCCAAATGATAGCTTGATAGTGTGATAGGATCTCCGGTGATCTCCAACCCAGCTAGCTTGACGGCACTATAAAACATAGGAAAGGAAGGGGGGTAAGCTATATAGCTTAGTAAGTCCATATGAATATAATAAGCAACTTTTACAAATCATTTACTAAGTCCAACAATATAAACACAAGATAATATCATTGCTATAAAGCTCACAGTTATAACTTATCCAATCACATTGCTTGCTCTATCAATTTGCAAGCATAATTTAACATGTCTTGACATTAGCTTAATAACCGTAATCTTTCCATTATAATAGATTACCACAACCAACCAATCATTTCAAACCTCATAATAACATGTACAAAAATTATGAGTATTCATATTTCAAGCATATATTTTAGCATCTTTCAATTGTTTAAAGCTCATATCTTCTCATACTTCCATAATCATTTTAATAGGAAATTATGCCAATCTTTCCTTTTTCTCATATCCGATAAATCACAATTTGTGTGAATAAAACATGCTATATCATGACTCAATTTGGCCCATAAACCAATTACACGATCACCAACCGAATTTACCATGTATTTCATATATCACAAGGCATTCACAAAAACATTCTCGTAGAAACCATGAACTTACAATATCATGAAGTCAATGCTTATAAACTTATATACAAACCTGTACTAATTCGTAATACTTACATGCTCTTTCTCTTCTTTGATATACCCATTAAATTACCCATTGAACCACTTGAAATACCAAAGGATACTCGGGAATCTCGTACACACAGTACCGTACCAATGCCATATCCCAGATATGGTCTTACATGTAATCTCGTATTGATGGCAATAGCCCAGCTACGGTCTTACACGAAGTCTCATATCGATGCCATATCCTAGATATGGTCTTACACAAAATCTCAGTAACCCTAATGTCATGACATTTGTATCCTATTTATTCCTAAGGTTCAACCGAGACTTTCGCTATATCGAATCTCTGTCAGTCATTTCCGTAATGTCGTACTCAATAGCATTTACATTTCATTTCAATAATATAAAATTTACCACAATTATATCAATTAAGCATTTATACATATATAATTTAATGCTTATTAAACATACAAACTTACCTTGGCATAAAAATAACGAAAAAGACCTAACCGTTAAATACTCGTTTCTCCCCCGTTCTAATTCTGAACCTCGTTTTTCTTGATCTATAATATCACATTTAACTTATTTCATCATTATACTATTCAAATTAGCCCAAAATCACATTATGACAAAAATTACATTTTTGCCCCTAAAGTTTCACATTTTTAAATTTTAGTCTCTAGACTCGTAAAATGAAATGTGCTCAATTTCTTTAATACCCATGCCTAGCAAAACCTTATACATGCTTATAGCAGCCCACATTTTTCTTTTATTCGCATTTTAATGTCCATTTTCCAACTTTTTACAAATAGGTCATTTTTAGGCATTTTCATCGAAAATCACTTAGTAAAAGTTGTTTATCTAACAACTAACATGCATTTTCTACCATTAAACATCAAAATACATACATGTTCAACATGGGTCAAACCCTAGACCTTCAATCATCTCTCAAATAAGTACTAGAAATAGGTAGATCATGTTACAAGGATTTTAAAAACATAAAAATCATTAAAAACGAGGCTAGAACGGACTTACAATCGAGCTTGAAAGCTTGAAAAACCCTAGCCATGGTTTCCTCTTGTGAATTTTGGCCATGGGAAGAAGATGAGCAAAAATTGGCTTTTATTTTGGCTTTTTAATTCATTTAATTACCAAATTACTAAAATGCCCTTAATAAAAAAACTTTAGAAACATACCTAACTATGTCCATTTTTGTCCACTAACTTAACCAATGGTCTAATTACCATTTAAGGACCTCCAATTTAAAATTTCATACCAACTAGACACCTTTAACCTATAGAACTCACATTTTGCACTTACTACAATTTAGTCCTTTTTACTAAATTAAGTGCCCAAACGTCAAAATTTCTGAACGAAATTTTCATGAAATCATTTCATAAAACTATAGACCATAAAAATATAATAAAAATAAATTTTTCTCCGTCGAATTTGTTGTCCCGAAACCACTGTTCTGATTAGACCCAAAATTGGGTTGTTACATGAACATCTACTTAATAATATTTTCATAACATTCTCCCTTGAATGTCCATTGGTAGATAATGTGCCTCATTAAAACCTTATTAGGAAAAAACCTCTGGGATAAAAACTTAATGAAGGAAAAAAGAGTACACAATCTTATATTACAAGTTGCCTCGTTAAAAACCTTTACCAGGAAAACCTAATGGGATAAAACCTTGGTTAAAGGAAAAGAGTACAACTTGTTTTAGACCCCCCTAATGGCAACATTACATTACATCTTTGAGTTGGCACATTCCAATCTTGTGTAGTAGTTTTTCAAATGTTGAAGTTGGCAATGCCTTTGTAAAAATATCTGCTAAATTATCACTAGAACAAATTTGTTGAACATTTATATCACCTATTTTCTCAAGATCATGAGTGAAGAATAATTTTGACAAAATATGTTTTGTTCTATCATCTTTGATGTAACCACCATTCAGTTGAGCTATACATACTACATTATCTTCATATAAGATAGTTGACATCTTTTCCTGTAAATGCAAATTACATATATTCTAGATATGTTGGGTCAATAACCTTAGCCAAACACACTCTCGATTTGCCTCATGCATTGCTATTATTTCTACATGATTGAAGAAGTGGCAAGTAATGTTTGCTTTGTTAACGCCATGATATGGTAGTACCCTCACATGTAAATAAATATCCTGTTTGAGATCAACCTTTATATGGATCTAATAAGTATCCAAAATCAGCATAACCAACTACTAGGGATTTTGAATCATTTGAATAAAATAAACCCATATCAATAGTCCCTTTGAGATATCTAAATACATGTTTAATTCCATTCCAATGTCTACATGTTGGAGAAGAACTAAATCTTGCTAACAAGTTAACAGCGAAAACTATATCAGTCTTATGTTGTTTGTAAGATACATCAATGCCCCTATGACACTTAGATATGATACTTCAGGACCAAGAAACTCTTCATCATTCTCGTAAGGATGAAATTGATCATTATTTACATCTAACGATTGTACAACCATTGGAGTACTTAATAGGTGTGCTTTATCCATGTAAAATTTATTTAATATCATTTCCATATAAGTTTATTAATGAACATAAATTTCATCTTTTAAATGCTCGATTTGTAATCCAAGATAAAACTTTATTTTTCCAAGGTCTTTCATCTCAAATTCTTTCTTTAAACAATTTATTGTATTTTGAAGCTCTTTAGGAGTTCTAATAATATTTATATCATCAACATAAACAACAATTATCAAAAAATATGATCCAAACCTTTTTATAAAGACACATGGACAAATTGGATCATTTTTATAACCTTCTTTTAACAAGTATTCAATAAGATGATTGTACCATATATGTCCATATTTTTTTAATCCATATAAACTTTTCTTTAATCTGATCGAGCAATTTTCTCAAGAAACTCTATATCTTTTTGGGATTTTAAATCCTTCATGGATTTTGATATAAATTTCACTATCAAGCGTACCATATAAATAGACTGTAACAACATCCATTAGATGCATTTCAATTTTTTCATGTACAGCCAGACTAGTAAGGTATCTAAACGTGATTGCATCCACCACAGGAGAATATGTCTTTTCATAATCAATGCCAGGCCTTTGCGAAAATCCTTGTACTACAAGTCGTGCTTTATATCTTATGACTTCATTTTTTTCCATTTAATTTTTGAACAAATACCCATTTATATCCTATCGGCTTTACACTTTTAGGTGTTTGGACTACAGATCCAAAAACTTCACGTTTAGAAAGTGAATTCAATTTTGCTTGAATTGCATCTTTCCATTTTGACCAATTTTTTCTATTTTTACATTCCTCAATAGATTTAGGCTCAGAATCCTCCTTTTCTTTTATTATTTCAATAGCAATATTATAAGCAAATTGTTGTCGACAACTACAGTTTTTTTCAGTTCCATCTTTTTATTGTATTGACATAACTTATTGAGATCTCTTTATTTTCATTTTCACTTTTAGGTACCTAAATATCCTTTTGAGTTTTATAATTAGTTATGTCATGGGTTTCTTTAGGAACCATCGCCTCCACTATATGACCACTTTGAATGTTTGCTCATTTACTTTTACGAGGGTTTTTATCTTTGTAACTGATCGGTCTTTCATGCTTTATGCATGAATTACTTTCTTTTGCATTAACGGTTTACCCTATTAGGACATCAATTCATATTGGAGCATTTTCAGTTGGTATGTGAGATTTAATGAATCTGGCAGTTGATTTGTAAAATGAATAGTCTGTTGAACTTCTAGTTCACATTGCTTTGTATAAGGATATTAGACATTGATAATTCATTTCAAGTACTTTACTAATCCAACTTTTTATCCTCTCCCCCTAATGTTGGGAAAACTGACAACTCATGTCATAATTAAATCTCGAATTAATAGCTCAAAAATATTATAAGGAGACTCATATAAATATACATTCCCAATCTCTTATTATGACCCATCTTTGTGCATTGTGGTGGAGCAGTTGGAACATATACCACACATGCAAAAATTGTAAGATGGGAAATTTTGGCTGTTGACCAAAAATCAATTGTAATAGGGAGTATTTGTAATATCCTGATTTTGGGCCTAGTCGGAATAGTGGTTTCGTGACCACAAAATCCGAGATAGAAATAATTATTTTATGATTATTTTAAGTTCTATGATATGATTGCATGATTGTGTGAAAATTTCGTGAAGAAATTTTATGCATAAAGTGCTTAAATTGAAATTAGGGACTAAATCGAATAATTTGCAAAACTTGTATTCTAGAAGTTTCTAGTATGAAATTGTTTTGAAATATTAATTAGGAGGTCTTAAATAGCAATTTTACCAATTTCTAAGTCTATGGACAAAAATTAGACATGGATGGAATTTTTGGAAAGTTTAGTAGTAAGGGCATTTTGGTCATTTAGGGGTAAAATGAATTAAAATACAAAATTTAAAAGCCAATTTTGCTCATCTTCAACCTCATGGCCGAATATAGCAAGGAGAAACCATGGCTAGGGTTTTTCAAGCTTCCAAGCTCGATTAGCAAGGAAAACTAAAATTTGGGCTAAAATGGGGAAAATACCAAGTTGTGGACGAAATGGTAAAAGTAGCCATTTTCGTATACGAGTTTTGAACAAGCCAGCTCGGGAATCGGGACGGGTCGAAGGTTCGCTCACACTATCCGTATACCATCTTGGCATAATGGCTTGTATATTTTGAGTATGGCATGTATAGCATTATAATCATTTTGTATATATGGTCTTATGATATCGTGAGTGATATGGAAATGCTTGGTAATGATTAGCCATTGGAATGGCTAATCAAGATCATATTTGGTGTTATGTATGTCAAATTGCTAGCTAATCCATGGAAACCATGAAATAGGTAAAATTTACCATAAAATAGATTCAGACAACATTAGTGATGTGAATTTGAAAACTCACTAAAAATAGTAGAAATGGAATTAAATAATAAATAAGTTATGGAATCGAAGCTTGATGAGTCTATTTTTACATGGAAGAAGAGAAACAGGTATATGAGCTATATTTTATGAGATGTTTAAATTTTTGTGAAACAGGGCCAGAGCGATTTCTGGATCCCCTGTTCTGATTTTGGAAATTCACCATAAATTTTAAAAAGATAATTAGAAGTCATGATTTATATGTACAAATTCCTTATTAAGTCTAGTTTTATTAGAGACAAATTTCATAGTCATTGAAGCTCAGTACAGGGAGATATCTGATTCGTAATACACAGAGGTCAGAGTAGTCGAACCCTGAAATAGGGGAGACTTTAACTAATAAACTGTACTAATTTCCCCGACAAAAACTTCTAGAAAAAAATTAGTAGATAGATATATGAGTCTAGTTTCAGGAAAAATTTACGGAATTGGATTTCGAGTTTTGAAACTCGAGATATGATTTTTAAAACGACTGTGATGCAGTTAGCCAGCTTGTTTGGAAATTTTAAAATGAATTGTATGAGCTGTTTAAGTAATAAATTAAGTCCGTTAACACCTCGTGTTCGACTCCAGAAACGGTCTCGAGTACGGGGCGTTACATTTAGTGGTATTAGAGCAGATTTAGTCGGTTCTCGGACTAACCTAGCATGTGTAAAAGTTTAGCTATACATGCCACTGATCTGTGATAGTGTGATGTCTTCCGACGCATATGAGTACAGTCTTATTTAGACAGGGTACTCTCCAACCGAGCTGTGCCGACCATGTTCAATGTTATGTGAAGGTATTTGAGTAAAATTATGATTATGATAAGTCTCGGTTCAGAAAAGTATGAATAAAGGTTTATGATACATATGTGATAAATATTCATATTTGCTTAATGCTCATATGATGTAGTGTATGTGGCTTACTTGATAAGATGAACGGCATAAATAGAAAGTAGTAGAGGTATGAATAAAGGTCATAATATTATGATACGAGTGAAAATGTCCTTGTCTTGATTTGGACGTCGAATGTTGATAAATGTTAATGATATATAATTTTTATGAGATAAAGGATTATAATGAAATGAACTTATCTATGTTAAATTGTTGGACTGAATTATATGATTGTAATGATATGTACATGATGATGCACGAAATGAAAGTTGTGATTGTGATGCAAATATCTATGTTTGTTTGGCCTTATATAATGTCATGAGCATGAATTAATTTAATTAAATGAATGGATAAGTAAAACTGTCTAGAAAACATAGAATGTATGCATAAGTATATTGTCTAAATGGGACAATAGGAAAATTGGTGTAAGCCAACATGAATGAATGACATGATTTTGATGATGTTACTATGATGATGGAAGTTGTGTCAAATGTGTATGTATAAGAAAGTCGAGCCAGAGGTCCTACAACCCCTCCCCCTTACCGAAGTGGTACTTATAATGGAATTTCATGAGATTTGTATTGAATAAGTTTCCGGTTGAGAACCCAAAGAGTACAGTGATAGAATAATTATAAGTATGATTAGAGATTGAAAATGAGCTGATAAGTAAAGTCAGAGCCAGTAAAGTATCGGATTGACGTAAAGATTATTGGAGTTATGCACTGTCCCAGTTAGAAAAGGAATTCTCCTTGGTAAACCGAATTACTTACGTGCAAGGTCGAGAAAAGTGTAAATCGAAATTTATTCAGAATTGACCTTCTTTAGTGAATGGTTTAATATGAAATTTGTGACGGCAAAACTAGTTGGGGAAATGATAATTGAAATGTGAACTATCTGAGTGTGATAGTTATGACTGGATAGATTTAGCAGTCTCTTTTGAGATGTTCTATGTGTTTACCCGTTCTCAAAAATATTTCTATGGCTATTGATCTTTTGAAGAAATTCTTGTTATATGGGAATGTCTTCTAATTCTGGTGTTGGATGAAAGCATTGGTAGTTTGACTGGTTTATAATTTATATTGCTCTATTTCATCGGGTATTCTATTTCATTTCGTCTGATAAGAATTGATGAGAGAATACATATGATATTATGATTCTGTTTCTTCTACTTGATGCTTCATCTGATATATATGTATGGGAAGATATATTGATCTTGTTATATTTGATTTCAGTGGGATTAAATGATGTTTTCTTCTGGACTTTCTTTCTTTGAAGAATTATTGGGGTATTCTGTATTTTCTCTATGAGTTTGGTTTTCGGTTCTCCGTCATAGTATCGTATCTTGGGTTTCTTTATTCTGGATTTCTCTATCTTGGATTTCTTTATTCGGTTTCCTTGTTATCTTTGTTCCATAATTTGTCAATTATGACTTGTGTTCGAAGTGCGTTCTTCAGCTCGTGATAATCATGTCAAATATGACTATACTTCTAATTTGATCTTGGTAATGTGGTGATTTTAGTATTGGGATTTTTTCTAATTTCTGTGTGAGGATTTGACATCAGTAAAGGCATAAGTGATAAAAGCGCGAGTTTCAGTTGGTATGGTGAATTATCTATTTGAAATATTTCATGTGACAATTATTTCAGGATTATTTTTCCCAAGTCTGATAATAGAATTTCATTTTGTACGGAGAAAAGAGTAAATAGTTTGAACGAGAAGTGTATATTTATTAGAAAAGAGTTGGATATTAGTTTAAGTCACTACGAATGATAAGGTTTTCGTCTTGTGAAAGCTGAAAAGTTTATTACATGTTGACAGAGTTCGGATAGATGAGAATATTGGTAACCGAAGCGTCTGAACTAGACTAGTCAACATTGAGGAAAGACTTCCTGACTTTCAGTAATGTATTGTTGTATGAATTGTGATGTGTTTCAAGACAGTGAGGTAATGTGATAGTTTAGAGCATCCGATGTTACATAAAATCAGAGTTGTTAAAGGGGTTAAAGCCGAGCATTGGGATCTATTAAAATTATCCTTGTCAGTGTTGATATTGGGATGGAAATGAGAAGGATTATTCTTGAGGCCATATCAGAATTATTTCTATGGCGGAAAGAGGAAAATGTGATGTATCCTATTGTTCAATGTTTGGCGAGATCTATAAATCATATCTGTATTGAATGAATTCCTACTCGTCAGATTCATGGAATTTCAGGTCTCTTTGATTGTTGGATTTCTTGGAATTCCGGTCTCCATTAAATCAAGTTGAGATCCGGGTTTTATGTCATGATATCATGGGAAACTGGGAAGGGTTGAAAATTTAAGAACAGTTGAGAGTTGAGACTCTAAGCTTTCAGATCATATGAGAAATTAAAGAGATGTATTGGAGGTACAGTCTAAGTGAAAGTTCTTTGGCACCGAATATGAGATTAAAAGTGAAGACCACTTTTCTGGTAAGATTTTCGGGGACGAAAATCCCTAAAGGGGGGGAGAGTTGTAATATCCTGATTTTGGGCCTAGTCGGAATAGTGGTTTCGTGACCACAAAATCCGAGATAGAAATAATTATTTTATGATTATTTTTAGGCCTATGATATGATTGCATGATTGTGTGAAAATTTCGTGAAGAAATTTTATGCATAAAGTGCTTAAATTGAAATTAGGGACTAAATCGAATAATTTGCAAAACTTGTATTCTAGAAGTTTCTAGTATGAAATTATTTTGAAATATTAATTAGGAGGTCTTAAATAGAAATTTTACCAATTTCTAAGTCTATGGACAAAAATTGGACATGGATGGAATTTTTGGAAAGTTTAGTAGTAAGGGCATTTTGGTCATTTAGGGGTAAAATGAATTAAAATACAAAATTTAAAAGCCAATTTTGCTCATCTTCAACCCCATGACCGAATATAGCAAGGAGAAACCATGGCTAGGGCTTTTCAAGCTTCCAAGCTCGATTAGCAAGGAAAACTAAAATTCGGGCTAAAATGGGAAAAATACCAAGTTGTGGACGAAATGGTAAAAGTAGCCATTTTCGCATACGAGTTTTGAACAAGCCAGCTCGAGAATCAGGACGGGTCGAAGGTTCGCTCACACTATCCGTATACCATCTTGGCATAATGGCTTGTATATTTTGAGTATGTCATGTATAGCATTATAATCATTTTGTATATATGGTCTTATGATATCGTGAGTGGTATGGAAATGCTTGGTAATGATTAGCCATTGGAATGGCTAATCAAGATCATATTTGGTGTTATGTATGTCAAATTGTTAGCTAATCCATGGAAACCATGAAATAGGTAAAATTTACCATAAAATAGATTCAGACAACATTAGTGACGTGAATTTGAAAAATCACTAAAAATAGTAGAAATGGAATTAAATAATGAATAAGTTATGGAATCGAATCTTGATGAGTCTATTTTCATATGGAAGAAGAGAAATAGGTATATGAGCTATATTTTATGAGATGTTTAAATTTTTGTGAAACAGGGCCAGAGCGATTTCTGGATCCCCTGTTCTGATTTTGGAAATTCACCATAAATTTTACAAAGATAATTAGAAGTCATGATTTATATGTACAAATTCCTTATTGAGTCTAGTTTTATTAGAGACAAACGTCATAGTCATTGAAGCTTTGTACAGGGAGATATCTGATTCGTAATACACAGAGGTCAGAGTAGTCAAACCCTGAAATAGGGGAGACTTTAACTAATAAACTGTACTAATTTCCCCAACCAAAAATTCTAGAAAAAAATTAGTAGATAGATATATGAGTCTAGTTTCAGGAAAAATTTACAGAATTGGATTTCGAGTTTCAGAACTCGAGATATGATTTTTAAAGCGACTGTGATGCAGTTAGCCAGCTTGTTTGGAAATTTTAAAATGAATTGTATGAGCTGTTTAAGTAATAAATTAAGTCCGTTAACACCTCGTGTTCGACTCCAGAAACGGTCTCGAGTACGGGGCGTTACATTTAGTGGTATTAGAGCAGATTTAGTCGGTTCTCGGACTAACCTAGCATGTGTAAAAGTTTAGCTATACATGCCACTGATCTGTGATAGTGTGATGTCTTCCGACGCATATGAGTACAGTCTTATTTAGACAGGGTACTCTCCAACCGAGCTGTGCCGACCATGTTCAATGTTATGTGAAGGTATTTGAGTAAAATTATGATTATGATAAGTCTCGGTTCAGAAAAGTATGAATAAAGGTTTATGATACATATGTGATAAATATTCATATTTGCTTAATGCTCATATGATGTAGTGTATGTGGCTTACTTGATAAGATGAACGGCATAAATAGAAAGTAGTAGAGGTATGAATAAAGGTCATAATATTATGATACGAGTGAAAATGTCCTTGTCTTGATTTGGACGTCGAATGTTGATAAATGTTAATGATATATAATTTTTATGAGATAAAGGATTATAATGAAATGAACTTATCTATGTTAAATTGTTGGACTGAATTATATGATTGTAATGATATGTACATGATGATGCACGAAATGAAAGTTGTGATTGTGATGCAAATATCTATGTTTGTTTGGCCTTATATAATGTCATGAGCATGAATTAATTTAATTAAATGAATGGATAAGTAAAACTGTCTAGAAAACATAGAATGTATGCATAAGTATATTGTCTAAATGGGACAATAGGAAAATTGGTGTAAGCCAACATGAATGAATGACATGATTTTGATGATGTTACTATGATGATGGAAGTTGTGTCAAATGTGTATGTATAAGAAAGTCGAGCCAGAGGTCCTACAACCCCTCCCCCTTACCGAAGTGGTACTTATAATGGAATTTCATGAGATTTGTATTGAATAAGTTTCCGGTTGAGAACCCAAAGAGTACAGTGATAGAATAATTATAAGTATGATTAGAGATTGAAAATGAGCTGATAAGTAAAGTCAGAGCCAGTAAAGTATCGGATTGACGTAAAGATTATTGGAGTTATGCACTGTCCCAGTTAGAAAAGGAATTCTCCTTGGTAAACCGAATTACTTACGTGCAAGGTCGAGAAAAGTGTAAATCGAAATTTATTCAGAATTGACCTTCTTTAGTGAATGGTTTAATATGAAATTTGTGACGGCAAAACTAGTTGGGGAAATGATAATTGAAATGTGAACTATCTGAGTGTGATAGTTATGACTGGATAGATTTAGCAGTCTCTTTTGAGATGTTCTATGTGTTTACCCGTTCTCAAAAATATTTCTATGGCTATTGATCTTTTGAAGAAATTCTTGTTATATGGGAATGTCTTCTAATTCTGGTGTTGGATGAAAGCATTGGTAGTTTGACTGGTTTATAATTTATATTGCTCTATTTCATCGGGTATTCTATTTCATTTCGTCTGATAAGAATTGATGAGAGAATACATATGATATTATGATTCTGTTTCTTCTACTTGATGCTTCATCTGATATATATGTATGGGAAGATATATTGATCTTGTTATATTTGATTTCAGTGGGATTAAATGATGTTTTCTTCTGGACTTTCTTTCTTTGAAGAATTATTGGGGTATTCTGTATTTTCTCTATGAGTTTGGTTTTCGGTTCTCCGTCATAGTATCGTATCTTGGGTTTCTTTATTCTGGATTTCTCTATCTTGGATTTCTTTATTCGGTTTCCTTGTTATCTTTGTTCCATAATTTGTCAATTATGACTTGTGTTCGAAGTGCGTTCTTCAGCTCGTGATAATCATGTCAAATATGACTATACTTCTAATTTGATCTTGGTAATGTGGTGATTTTAGTATTGGGATTTTTTCTAATTTCTGTGTGAGGATTTGACATCAGTAAAGGCATAAGTGATAAAAGCGCGAGTTTCAGTTGGTATGGTGAATTATCTATTTGAAATATTTCATGTGACAATTATTTCAGGATTATTTTTCCCAAGTCTGATAATAGAATTTCATTTTGTACGGAGAAAAGAGTAAATAGTTTGAACGAGAAGTGTATATTTATTAGAAAAGAGTTGGATATTAGTTTAAGTCACTACGAATGATAAGGTTTTCGTCTTGTGAAAGCTGAAAAGTTTATTACATGTTGACAGAGTTCGGATAGATGAGAATATTGGTAACCGAAGCGTCTGAACTAGACTAGTCAACATTGAGGAAAGACTTCCTGACTTTCAGTAATGTATTGTTGTATGAATTGTGATGTGTTTCAAGACAGTGAGGTAATGTGATAGTTTAGAGCATCCGATGTTACATAAAATCAGAGTTGTTAAAGGGGTTAAAGCCGAGCATTGGGATCTATTAAAATTATCCTTGTCAGTGTTGATATTGGGATGGAAATGAGAAGGATTATTCTTGAGGCCATATCAGAATTATTTCTATGGCGGAAAGAGGAAAATGTGATGTATCCTATTGTTCAATGTTTGGCGAGATCTATAAATCATATCTGTATTGAATGAATTCCTACTCGTCAGATTCATGGAATTTCAGGTCTCTTTGATTGTTGGATTTCTTGGAATTCCGGTCTCCATTAAATCAAGTTGAGATCCGGGTTTTATGTCATGATATCATGGGAAACTGGGAAGGGTTGAAAATTTAAGAACAGTTGAGAGTTGAGACTCTAAGCTTTCAGATCATATGAGAAATTAAAGAGATGTATTGGAGGTACAGTCTAAGTGAAAGTTCTTTGGCACCGAATATGAGATTAAAAGTGAAGACCACTTTTCTGGTAAGATTTTCGGGGACGAAAATCCCTAAAGGGGGGAGAGTTGTAATATCCTGATTTTGGGCCTAGTCGGAATAGTGGTTTCGTGACCACAAAATCCGAGATAGAAATAATTATTTTATGATTATTTTTAGGCCTATGATATGATTGCATGATTGTGTGAAAATTTCGTGAAGAAATTTTATGCATAAAGTGCTTAAATTGAAATTAGGGACTAAATCGAATAATTTGCAAAACTTGTATTCTAGAAGTTTCTAGTATGAAATTATTTTGAAATATTAATTAGGAGGTCTTAAATAGAAATTTTACCAATTTCTAAGTCTATGGACAAAAATTGGACATGGATGGAATTTTTGGAAAGTTTAGTAGTAAGGGCATTTTGGTCATTTAGGGGTAAAATGAATTAAAATACAAAATTTAAAAGCCAATTTTGCTCATCTTCAACCCCATGACCGAATATAGCAAGGAGAAACCATGGCTAGGGCTTTTCAAGCTTCCAAGCTCGATTAGCAAGGAAAACTAAAATTCGGGCTAAAATGGGAAAAATACCAAGTTGTGGACGAAATGGTAAAAGTAGCCATTTTCGCATACGAGTTTTGAACAAGCCAGCTCGAGAATCAGGACGGGTCGAAGGTTCGCTCACACTATCCGTATACCATCTTGGCATAATGGCTTGTATATTTTGAGTATGTCATGTATAGCATTATAATCATTTTGTATATATGGTCTTATGATATCGTGAGTGGTATGGAAATGCTTGGTAATGATTAGCCATTGGAATGGCTAATCAAGATCATATTTGGTGTTATGTATGTCAAATTGTTAGCTAATCCATGGAAACCATGAAATAGGTAAAATTTACCATAAAATAGATTCAGACAACATTAGTGACGTGAATTTGAAAAATCACTAAAAATAGTAGAAATGGAATTAAATAATGAATAAGTTATGGAATCGAATCTTGATGAGTCTATTTTCATATGGAAGAAGAGAAATAGGTATATGAGCTATATTTTATGAGATGTTTAAATTTTTGTGAAACAGGGCCAGAGCGATTTCTGGATCCCCTGTTCTGATTTTGGAAATTCACCATAAATTTTACAAAGATAATTAGAAGTCATGATTTATATGTACAAATTCCTTATTGAGTCTAGTTTTATTAGAGACAAACGTCATAGTCATTGAAGCTTTGTACAGGGAGATATCTGATTCGTAATACACAGAGGTCAGAGTAGTCAAACCCTGAAATAGGGGAGACTTTAACTAATAAACTGTACTAATTTCCCCAACCAAAATTCTAGAAAAAAATTAGTAGATAGATATATGAGTCTAGTTTCAGGAAAAATTTACAGAATTGGATTTCGAGTTTCAGAACTCGAGATATGATTTTTAAAGCGACTGTGATGCAGTTAGCCAGCTTGTCTGGAAATTTTAAAATGAATTGTATGAGCTGTTTAAGTAATGAATTAAGTCCGTTAACACCTCGTGTTCGACTCCGGAAACGGTCTCGAGTACGGGGCGTTATAGTATTTATAATTTATTGGCTTGATTTGTAAAATATGTAAATCAATACAATCTCATGTTGAAATAGAAAGTTTTGTTCTCATAAGTAATGATTTAGCTATTAGTTGGAGGCATTTGATATACAATTCAGTTAAATCGTTTTGTGTGTGAACTGTGCTATAGAATGTTCAAATTTTATCTTAATTGACATGCAATAATCATTGAAAACATGAGTTGTAAACTCACCAACATTAGCAAGATGAATTGTTTTAATTGCATAATCTGAAATTAATCATTTAAACAAGTAATCTCGCAAACGACAGGTTGCAAGTGATAACGCATGTGATTATTTTGTAGATGCATCTACCAAAATCTATTATAATATCAAAACCATCCACATGGTGGATGAATAGGTCCATGTTCATTTCAGAAATACAATACATTAAATCTCAACTTTAGCTAATGAGTTTCTAAGAATCAATTTTCATTGAAAACAAACAACAAATGAAAATTCTTGAAATTAAAGAATTTTCTAGTTCTTTAATGAATGTCCATATAAATTCTCAATTAATTTTCGCATCATATATGATCTAGGATGGTCTAACTGGTCACGCCAAATAGTAAATGTATTTGTATTAGTAAACTTCTGGTTTACTTTAACATATTTTTCAATTGTAATGATATTGTAAATATAAATTTTGACAACTGATAATTTTATTGTCATTCTTTTTATTTTGTATTCACATAGAAATACTATTGTGACATTTACTACTGGAAATGTCTAAATCAATGTGAAGTCCATAATGCCACTAAGTCAATAAATAAATATAATTTTCAAACAATTATATGTAATAATCACTTCAGGAAATATGTCAAAATCTTCAAATATAAGACATTTGGTCTAGTGATATGATTTTCACTTAGAGCGCGAGAGGTCCTGAGTTCGATTCAAAATATAAATAACCCAATCCTTTTTTGATTCATATGAAATATAATCTTTTCCTCATTCATGATCTCAATATGAGATCCATTACAAATATCTTTTAAAAGTAATGCATTAACTATCACAAACTTTATGCTTTTTAGATATTTGATATATTATCTCTTCTAGAGCTTTCAACTAAATTTGTACTATCAAATATTGGAATATATTTGTTCATTTCATTATCAAATAAGATAAATATTTTCTATCTGTAATGATAAAATTCATTACTACATTCTTATATCCTTCCTTAAAGAATATTAACAGAGACAAAATATTTGGGCATACACTACATATATGATCAATAATCTTTCATATCACATTGATAACATAAGTTATCTTTACCCTTTGAAAAGTTATCTTGAGAACTCTCATTGTTCTCTTATTTATTACTATGTTCCCACTTTTAGTGGTCCATGAGTATATCTTTTATATTCTTTATGTTTACATTCACTTTAGGGAATGCAACAAATCTAGTAGGATAGACTTATAAACATCCTAATAGATTCTTTATTTCATAATCACCATCGCAAACATGCGTGAGATTTCAAATCAAAATCTATCTATTCATGTTGTCATGATTAATATCCGATTATAATAAACATGATATAATAAATAAAACATAGTAAAATATACCTGAAGATCTTTAACATCATCGTCATCACCTTGATTATTATCACGAGCACTATTACAAGTAGTAAAACAACTTTGTTTTCGTAATAACATTTATAATCTAATAGTAATAATCATTTAATAAATATACATTGCACCAAATTTCAATACTATATATATGTTATAAAATCTTATCTTGCTCTAATAAAATATTTATAAGTTCCATTTAAAAGATATCATACAATAATTCAATATTAGCAAGTTAATAAGACTAAATAGATCCTATCAAATTTCCTTTTAATCAACAATGGTAGATTAATAACACTTTCCACCATAATTTTAATCAACATACAAGGGTATTTAATAACAAGAATTTAATAATTAAATCTTTAAACATCTAAATATTATGCATAATAAACTTAATTAAAAAAATATTCAAAAATATGATTTACCAAAAAAAAACAATAGAGAAAACATACCATATTAATAGAAAACATATCTAATCAACAATTATGTCTTTTCCATAAAAAAAATTTAACCTAGAAGAGAAAAAAAATCAAACACCATCAGAATGTGAAATTTATAAAAATTAATAATAGTCATACCTTAATTGAAAAAGAAAATATGGTCAAAATATAAAAGTGTCTTACTAAATCTATATTTTACCCATGCTTGTACAATAATTCAAAGATTGGGAACAAGAACTATAATCCATTATGAGATTGAATCTTTCAACATCCCGAAGATGAAGTTGTAAGGGTGAAAGTTTAAGCTGAAAAAAAAATTGATCTATGGGACGACTTCGAAAGATTGTGAAAAAATAGAGAATCATTGTGTTGATAACGTGTTATAAAATAAAGAGAGATGGAGAGAATAAAGAACAAAGAAAATATGAAAGCAATAGAGAATGTACTTTATTAATCAAAGAGATGATTACAATGCTTTATCAGAGTCTTTATTTATAAGCATAAGAAGTATAAAAGAAGTAGAGATCTAATTCTTTTAACTATTAGAATTTAAAGTACATCAAAACTTTATCTTGATCATGGTGGACATCCACTTAATAAGATATTCATAACAAAAACATATTTTTTTTATTCTCTAATTTTTGCGTAGTTCTAGTTTCATTTTTCAAAATTTTTAACTAAACTTATTTTTTTCACTATTTTCATTATTTAAGAAAATGAAAATGAAAATCAAACTATTGATTCCTAAAACTAAACATGTAACACCTCTTACTCGTATCCGACGCCGGAACAGGGTATGAGGCATTATCGAACATAAACTTAATCAAACATTCAAAACCGTGACATAAATTTCCACTCAAATTTAAAAATTTTCATAAACATTCATATCATCCCTTAAACGAGCCTACGAGGCCCAAAACATACATTTGGAGTGGTTCAAGACTAAACCGAGAACTTTGGAAACTTTCCCAACACTTAGTAAATTTTTCATAAAAACAGGGGTTGCACGCCTGTGTGGCTTGGGACGTGCTCGTGTGGGTAGGCCGTGTAGTCACACATGCCTGTATCCCTAACCCGTGTCTCTGCCCTTGTGCTCAATACTGAGCATTTTGTTTTGCAACAATTAAGGTACAGGGGACACACGGCCGGATCACACGCCTATGGGGTGGACCATGTGTCGTACACGGCCTAGACACACGCCTGTGTGTCTACTCGCGTGGACAAAAATAAGGCTATTTACCAAGCCATTTGCCACCCTTATTCACACATGCACTCATATCAATTCAAAGGCATAAAACATATCATACTTAGGCAAACAAACACTCACAACTAAGACAATAATATGTCATTCTCATGCCATCATTTATTATGCTTGAAACATCATACTTAGCCCATTAAAATCATATTAACATCACAACCACAAGAGGGCATTAACACAAGAATAAACTTGTAATCAACCTAAGCCATCATTCATGGTTATATACAATTGGAACAATAATTCATTATAGGTTAATACATTTGGCCACATTAATAATGACACATATAACCAAAAGACCAAGGCCTTATACATGCCACAGACTCAAAATACTTGAATTCATCAATACTCGAAGTGATAGCTTGATAGTGTGATAGAATCTCCACCGATCTCCAACCCGAGTTAGTTAAATAATCCTATAAGACATGGGAAAGGAAGGGGGTAAGCTATATAGCTTAGTAAGTTCATATGTAAACAATAAGCAACCTCAACCATACATATATCATACAATTAACATAATGTAAATCCATATAGATGTCATTTAAGTCTCATAAATATAACTTATTCATATCTTACCAAATTTTTATCATATTCAACAATGTGAACACAAATTATGATAATCTGCCATAATCTCATGGTTATAATTTTATTCAGTCCCAACGCTTACCCTTTTCCACTTATAAGCATAATTTAACATATTTTGGCTTTAGTCTAACAACCATGATTTCTCTTTTGTAACATATTACAACAATTAACAAATCCTTTCAAACCTCACAATAAACATGCACATTAATTATGTGTACTTATATTTCCAAGCATGTATCTTAATATCTTTCGATTTCATAATATTTGATCCTCCCGTAATTTCATAACCATTTTCAATAGGCAATTATACCAATCTTTCATTTTTCTCATGTCAGATAAATCGCAACTTAAGTGAATAAGACATGCTATATCATGACTCGATTTGTCCCGAAAGCAATCACATAATCATCAATCAAATTTACTATGTATTTCATATATCACAAGGTCATCACAAAATCATCCCCTTAATGAACATAAACTCACAATATCATGAAATCATTGATTGTAAACCTTACGTACATGCCTGTACTGTTTCAACATAATCTCATATTCATCTTTGTCTTTGACATAATCATTGAATTTCCTGTAACCACTTGGAATACTAAAGGATACTCGAGAATCACATATACATGGAATCATACCAATGCCATATCCCAGATATGGTCTTTCAGGGGATCTCATATCGATGCCAATAGCCCAGCTATGGTCTTACACGATTCTCATATCAATGCCATGTCCCAGACATGGTCTTACACAAATTCTCATATCGATGCCATGTCCTAGACATGGTCTTACACGAACTCTCATATTGATGCCATGTCCCAAACATGGTCTTACAAAAATTCTCATAACGATGCCATATCCTAGATATGGTCTTACACGTAAACTCATAACCCTAATGTCATGACATTTGTATCCTAACTATTCCTAAGGTTCAATCGGGAATTTGCTGTATCGAATCTTTGCCGAACGAATCCATAATGATAATTGTACAAGTCATGCAGTAACAAAATATTAAATACATAATGTAAGTTGCATTATTTACGCACAAACTTACCTAGAATGTGACAACAACGAAAAGGATTTATTTGTCCAATATTTATTTTTCCCCCGATCTAGACTCAAACTTCATTTTTCTTGGTCATAATATCAAATTTATCTTATTTATTAGTCACCTTATTGAATGTGACCCAAAAATTCATATTATGGAAAAATTATGTTTTTGCCCTTAAAGTTTGACATATTTATATTTTTGCCCCTAAGCTCGAAAAATGAAAATTTTTCAATTTCTTTAACATAAAAGCCTAGCCGAATCATTTTCATAACTATAACAACCCACAATTTCTAGTAAAACACACTTTTACTACATATTTTATAACTTTTACAAATTAGTCCTTTTAGGGAGTTTCAACGAAAATTACTTAGCAAAAGTTGTTTAACAAACAATTAATGTAACGTCTCGAATTAGGGTCTAGTCGAAACAGTGGTTTCGAGACCAAAAACCCAAAATAGAAATAATTATTTTATGATTATTTGATGGTCCATGATATGATTACATGTTTGTGTGAAATTTTCATGAATCGATTCTATACATAAAGTGTCCAATTTGAAGTTAGAGACTAATTTGCATAAGTTGCAAAACTTGTGTTCTAGAAGCTTCAAGAATGAAATTGCATTGGATTATTAATTAGAGGTCCTTATATGGCAATTTGACCAAGTTCTAAAAATTTGGGAAAAAATGGGCATGAATAGGAAAAATTTGAAAGAAAGGCTTAAAGGGCATTTTTGTCATTTGGTAAATAAAAGAATAAAAAGGGAAAAATAAGTCAAAAATTTGCTCATCTTCTCCAAGTGCTAGCCGAAATTTTCAAGAGCCATAGCTAGGGTTTTGGTTCAACTTTTCAAGCTTGATTGTAAGTGCCCCTTAGCCCTATTTTTTATGTTCTTTACATTTTTGAGATCCTTGAGGCATGATCTATCCATTTCTAGCCATATTTTGAAGTAGGGTTCATGTATGAAACTTGAACCATGTGTGACATGTTTGTATTTTGATATTTAATGGAAGAATAAGAAAGTTTGATGTGTGATGAACATCTTTTACTAAGTGATTTTTAGTGAAAACACCTAAAAAGGACTTGTTTGAAAAAGGTGTAAAAATGAGTAGTAAAAATGTGAAATAAAGGAGAATGTGGGCTGATATGCGCAAGGTATAGGTTTGGTTAGGCTTGGGTAACCAAGAAAATGCATGTATTTCATTTTACTAGCTTAGGGACTAAAGTGTAGATAAGTGAAAAGTTAGGGGTAAAAAGGTAATTTTACCAAAGTATGTGTTATGGGTTGATTTGAAAAATGTGGTATTATAGATCAAGAAAAATGTGATTCGGGTCTTGATCGGGGGAAAAATAAAGTTTTCGAGGATTAGGCTCATTTCTATCGTTTTGTATCGAGGTAAGTTCATTTGCAAATTATGCAATATATACCTCACTTTAAATGCTTTAATATTGCATGTATGGTAAGTACACATATAATTAATGTAATGTTGTACCACGTGTTTAATGCTTAAATTTTTATTATGAATTATGCTTTGATTATTCCATGAGTATGTCATTGGTGCTATGGATGTTGAAATCGACATTATGAGAAATATCAATAGAAATGTGGTATCAAAGAATCCCGTTTAAACCTTAGGAATAGTTTAGGATACAAGTGACATGTTACTAGGAATTATGTGATCTGAGCTCATGAGTTGTGGTCTGAGCTCATGATATATGTGGCACATGTTTTGGCGTTTCGGGTGCTGGTCTTGTATGTCTACCAGTAGCTGGGTAGTCTGACATGTGTTACGGTTACCCGACAGCTTGTGTGAGCAGCCCGTGTAGCTACATCCTAACCGATAGCTGGTGTAAGCAGACCCATGAGTAGCTCAAAAGCGAGCAACATGTGATATGTGATACGAGGTAGCGTTGGCTACATATGGGGCACTTAGGTGTGAGGTTTCGATGTATCCGATGGTATTCCAAGTGTTCAACGGGGAATTCAAAGAGAAGTTCAATGAGTAATTTGATGAACACGTTAAAGGCGAGAAAGTAAGTCATTATGTGCAAGTGGGCACTGGTATGTATATCTAACTCATGAGAATATCATGGGATATGATGAATTGGTGGCAAGGATCTATATATAAATGAAGAATAAGTTTAAGTGATTTAATAATAAAATGCAAGATTATGTTATTATGTTAAATGTATGATTAATGTTTGTTTGAATTGCATTTTATTTGCATGCGAACTTACTAAGTTGTAAAGCTTACCCCTTTTCCTTTCCTTTCCTTATAGTGTCCCCAAGCTAGCTCGGGGATCGGAGGACTTCAGAGTTTTTGATCACACTATCAATTGGAAAATTTGGTATAGTAAGATTTAACATTTTGAATATGGCATGTATAGGGACTTAGTCTTTTTGTTGTGTGTCATATTATATAGCTAAATATGTTGGCTCATGATGATGTTATGATTCATTTTGTATATGGCCATGAGAGGTGGCTCATATTGATTATTTGAGTTGTAACCCTAATTAGTTATGCATGTATGCAAATGTGTTTATGTTTGTTGTGGTTGCTTAATGAATGTGGTTATGCTTGATGTGGGTTATATGCTAAATGTAATAGCCTAATTTTTAGTGGTGTTGGAAACAGTGATTTGAGATCACTAAATCCAATGAGTGAGTCAAAAATTTAATAAATTAGTACCTATGTGTCAAGTGTGAATATAAAAGTATTTTTGAATTAGTGAATTTGGTAATTTAAAAGAATTAATTAGGTAAATTGAGTCGAGAATGAGGTATCGAGACCTTGACTTCATAAATCGAGCCATAAATATTTTTAGAAATATTTATGGAGTGTTAGTGAGTTAATGTTTCGTTAGAAAATTTTAACGTTTGGATAGTCAATTTATTAAAAAGGACTAAATTGAAAAATGTGCAAAAATTGTTAAATAGTGATTAAATAGCTTAAGTGATTAATAAGGAGGGATTTAAAAGGCAATTAGACGCAAATTAAATGGGCTAGACGGTTTGGGCAAGAAAATCAGTAAGAAAATAAGGAGAAATAAGGGCAAAATTGGAAATTTTGCAAATTTAACATATAAAATAAAGACAAAATTGAAAAATCTAGAGATATCATTATTTTTCTTTAGCCAAAATGCCATGGGAGGTCTGAAAGAAGTTGGTTTTTCATATTTTTTCCATATGTGAGTTCAATTCTTGCTTTTTCTTTGAGATTTTTATGTTTTTGTGACTTTTACAATTAGGTTCAAGTATTTAATTCATTATTTTTTGATTCTATGGACAAAATTGAAAGTTACCATTGATAAGTGTTGGTTGTTTATGATGAATTAACATGGATTTGAAGCTTTAATTTTGTTGTATGATGATTTTATCAAGTAATTTCAATAGAAATTGATTTTAGGACCTAATTGTGAAAAAGTTGTGAATTAAGGTTTAATGTTGAAATTATGATTATCAAAGGTTGTGTGGTAGTTTGGAATAGTGGAACAAAGTGTGAATTCAGAAAAATTAGCTTAGTTGATGGGTGAATTGCACAGGACTATATTGTAAAAAATGTAAATCTTAGGGTAAAAGTGTAATTTTGAAAATTTAAGGGCATAAATTGTGAAGTGAATTAGAACTGGAGTGAATGCTAATGAATGGAAAATTCTATATTATAGATCGAGAATTCGAAGATAAACGTGGAATAGAGGAAATTTCTGATTAGTCTCTGAATTTCCATAACTTCTACAAATTGGCCCAGGTCAAAAGGATGAATAAACCTTTAACTTCTTGGATAAGGAGATAGATCTCCGACAAGTCCATTAGATCAACAAAGATGGGGTTTTCCCGTAAAGAGATTTTTATTCTTATACCTTCAAAAATGTAAATAAAAGAGATGTTTGGTAAACCCACCTTAAGGTGACTAAGAGATAAGATATTTATGTATAGCATTGTTACTTATGTCTCTTCATATGCTGAAAAATAACATTCCTTTTGCAATGCATGCTTAATTGTTATGCGAGGGTGATGAGAGGCAGATACTTTTACAATTAGGTTCAAGTATTTAATTCATTATTTTTTGATTCTATGGACAAAATTGAAAGTTACCATTGATAAGTGTTGGTTGTTTATGATGAATTAACATGGATTTGAAGCTTTAATTTTGTTGTATGATGATTTTATCAAGTAATTTCAATAGAAATTGATTTTAGGACCTAATTGTGAAAAAGTTGTGAATTAAGGTTTAATGTTGAAATTATGATTATCAAAGGTTGTGTGGTAGTTTGGAATAGTGGAACAAAGTGTGAATTCAGAAAAATTAGCTTAGTTGATGGGTGAATTGCACAGGACTATATTGTAAAAAATGTAAATCTTAGGGTAAAAGTGTAATTTTGAAAATTTAAGGGCATAAATTGTGAAGTGAATTAGAACTGGAGTGAATGCTAATGAATGGAAAATTCTATATTATAGATCGAGAATTCGAAGATAAACGTGGAATAGAGGAAATTTCTGATTAGTCTCTGAATTTCCATAACTTCTACAAATTGGCCCAGGTCAAAAGGATGAATAAACCTTTAACTTCTTGGATAAGGAGATAGATCTCCGACAAGTCCATTAGATCAACAAAGATGGGGTTTTCCCATAAAGAGATTTTTATTCTTATACCTTCAAAAATGTAAATAAAAGAGATGTTTGGTAAACCCACCTTAAGGTGACTAAGAGATAAGATATTTATGTATAGCATTGTTACTTATGTCTCTTCATATGCTGAAAAATAACATTCCTTTTGCAATGCATGCTTAATTGTTATGCGAGGGTGATGAGAGGCAGATACTTTTACAATTAGGTTCAAGTATTTAATTCATTATTTTTTGATTCTATGGACAAAATTGAAAGTTACCATTGATAAGTGTTGGTTGTTTATGATGAATTAACATGGATTTGAAGCTTTAATTTTGTTGTATGATGATTTTATCAAGTAATTTCAATAGAAATTGATTTTAGGACCTAATTGTGAAAAAGTTGTGAATTAAGGTTTAATGTTGAAATTATGATTATCAAAGGTTGTGTGGTAGTTTGGAATAGTGGAACAAAGTGTGAATTCAGAAAAATTAGCTTAGTTGATGGGTGAATTGCACAGGACTATATTGTAAAAAATGTAAATCTTAGGGTAAAAGTGTAATTTTGAAAATTTAAGGGCATAAATTGTGAAGTGAATTAGAACTGGAGTGAATGCTAATGAATGGAAAATTCTATATTATAGATCGAGAATTCGAAGATAAACGTGGAATAGAGGAAATTTCTGATTAGTCTCTGAATTTCCATAACTTCTACAAATTGGCCCAGGTAAATTCATATGGTTGAATTTGCATAATTATTTGTTAAATTGAGAACTGTATAATGTGCTATTTCATATTTTTGTTATTGAATTGTTAATATTTTGAAATAATGTGAAAATCGAGTTAGAAGTCAAATGGAGGAAAATGCAAGATTGAGTACGTTCGTGTTATGACAAGTGATGTTTTAACAGATAAGACCATGGTTGTTCCATGGGAAAATGTGAAGCATAGGTATGGTATTTCCATATCGAGCTATGATATGTAGGTATCGTATTTCCAAACTGAGCTATGATACATAGGTATTGTATTTCCATACTGAGCTATGATACGTAAGTATGGTATTTCCATACTGAGCTATCATACGTAGGTATGGTATTTCCATACCGAGCTGTAATATGTAGGTATGGTATTTCTATACCGAGCTATGATACATAGGTATGGTATTTTCCATACTGAGTTATGAAACGTAGGTATGACATTTTACATGAGGAAAACCATACTAAGTTATGAATCGTGGCACTGAGCAAACGACGTACTCAAATCCGTAAGACAACCCTTAATTTGACGAGTATTGGTAAGTGATCGTTGAAGTTAAGTGCGGGAATATGATTTGATATTTGATACTGAGCTCAATTGAGTAGACTCATCATTTGAGATTGTATTTGACAGGAATTGATTGTGTAATATTGTATATTGATTGTTTGTAAATGTTTGGTAAGCTTGTTGTTATGAGCCTATGAACTTACTAAGCTTCCAAAGCTTACTTTGTGTGTTAATGGTTTCTGTAGATTTACGTGATATCGGTGGATCGGATCAACACATTAGGGCACACTATCCAGATTACTTCGGTAAATTTTATTGTGCATCTTAAGGTTTATATGACATGTATAGGGTTTAATTGAAAGGAAGTGAAGGTGTTATAAACTTAGTTATCAACATTTTTCACTAAAACAGTTTTAGACAGCAGTAGTAGTTCAAATTTGAAAATTCACTAAAAATTGTGGAAGTCAAATTATAGGTTGAATAAAACATGAAATTAAAGCCTATTGAGTCTAGTTTTACATAAAAGAAATGGTGTAAGAAAAATAATTTCATATTATAAGATATTTTAATTTTTGCGAGACAAGGTCAGAATGATTTCAGATTCCCTTTTTTGATTTGGAAAAATAGTTAAAATTTTTAAAAAATAATTATGGGTTATAATTTATATGCTTAAAATTTTTAATGAGTCTTTTCTCAAAATAAACAAACAGGAACATCATACGAATCCCGTTTGAGGAGATAATTAATTTTTAGTGAAGAGGGGTCGAAACTATCGGACAACGAAATAGGGGAGAATTTAAAGAATAAACTGTACTTATTGGCTAGACAAAAAATTCTAAAAATTTTATGGTAAAAGGATATGTGAGTCTAGAAAATTAGCGGATCTTAATTTGGAGTTCCGTAACTCAATATATAAATAATTTAGTGACTGTGACTCGAGTGGACAACTTTGATATGAACATAAATAAATAGTGGAATTATGTGTAATTATTTTGTAAACTCCGGTAACGTCCTGTAACCCTGTTCCGGCAATGGATATGGGTTAGGGGTGTTACACTAAAGGCATCTATTTGATGAGACTTGTGATGGATGGCATGTATGCTTAATGGATGAAATATGATTAATGTGTAGGGCAATAAATGTGGTACAAACGTAAAACTTGGAAGTAGGATAACAAAGATAATTATCCATGAAATTGGCGTGGAATGCTATAAGAAGGCATGACAGGTTAAGTATGTAATATGAGACGTTATAGATATAATCTAACCATGGAAGTGAATGCTTGAGTAACCGAATGTGCCATGTTGCATGCCATTAAGATAGTTTAGGTAGATGAGTGTTTAAGGGTGGCAAATGTCTTGGAAAATAGCCTAGGATTTGTCCACACGGTTAGACACACGGGCATGTGTCTAGGCTGTGTGTGACACACGGACTGCCCCATGGGCGTTTGAGCCGGCTGTGTGTTCCCTGCACCTTAATTAATGCAAAACAGAATGCCCAGTAGTAAACACACGGGTAGAGACATGGCCGTATGGAGGACATGACCTCAGGACATGGGCGTGTACCCAGGCCGTGTGAAGTCTACACTTAATTTCGAGAATTTAATTCGCCACACGGCCTAAGCACACGGGCGTGTGCTGTGGCTGTGTGACCTCAGTTTTCTAATGACGTTATAGTTAGAGAGTTACACGGGCTGAGGACACGGGTGTAATATCCTGATTTTGGGCCTAGTCGGAATAGTGGTTTTTTGACCACAAAATCCGAGATAGAAATAATTATTTTATGATTATTTTTAGGCCTATGATATGATTGCATGATTGTGTGAAAATTTCGTGAAGAAATTTTATGCATAAAGTGCTTAAATTGAAATTAGGGACTAAATCGAATAATTTGCAAAACTTGCATTCTAGAAGTTTCTAGTATGAAATTGTTTTGAAATATTAATTAGGAGGTCTTAAATAGAAATTTTACCAATTTCTAAGTCTATGGACAAAAATTGGACATGGATGGAATTTTTGGAAAGTTTAGTAGTAAGGGCATTTTGGTCATTTAGGGGTAAAAAGAATTAAAATACAAAATTTAAAGGCCAATTTTGCTCATCTTCAACCCCATGGCCGAATATAGCAAGGAGAAACCATGTCTAGGGTTTTTCAAGCTTTCAAGCTGGATTGTAAGTCCATTCTAGCCTTGTTTTTAATGATTTTTACGTTTTTGGAGTCCCGGTAGCTCGATTTAGCTTATGCTAGCAATAATTTAACCTAGGGTTTATATTTGGAAAAATACCCATAGGTGAAATTTGTGTATTTTGGTGTTTTATGATAGAATATGAGGTTTTAAATTATGTTAGACAACTTGTGCTACTCGATTTTAAGTGAAAACGAGCAAAAGGGCTTAATCGGTAAAAATACCTAATAGTCATAAGTACATGTTAGAGTGAGAATTTGATGTTACCATAGAAGGGAAAAATGATCAGCATGTCATAAAACATAAGAAAATAGGCTGAATTTTAATTTACGAGCTTTGGGGCAAAAGTGTAATTATTCAAAAGTTTAGGGGCAAGACTGTAATTTTGTCAAAATATGATTTTGGGTCAATTTGTATAATGTGAGTCCTAATTAGACTATATTTTAAATGATAGAGCAAGGAAAACTAAAATTCGGACTAAAATGGGGAAAATACCAAGTTGTGGACGAAATGGTAAAAGTAGCCATTTTCGCATACGAGGTAAGTTCATATGTAAATGTTGGTAACATAGTTATTATTTTAAATGTTTTAATGTTATTTAAATGATATGATAATTATTATGAGATATCATACTTGTGACAATTGTTTGATAATATGTCAAATTATGTGATATACTTGGAAAATGTGAAATACTACCGAGTATCGGTATCAGCATTCCGTAGAAGATGGTTGAGACACATGATTGGGAAAAAGGTCCCGTTGAACCTTAGGAATGGATTAGGGTACAAGTGACATGTCACTAGGACATTTGGGCATCCGAACTCGTTGAGTTGAGTCTGAGTTCACTTATGGATGCGAATGTCCGAACTCGTTGAGTTGAGTCCGAGTTCGAGAGATGTAACTAGGCATCCGAGCTCATTGAGTTGAGTCCGAGTTCACTTATGGATGCGAACGCCCGAGCTTGTTGAGTTGAGTCCGAGTTCACTTATGGGCGGGTTACATGGTAGCTTGGCTACATATGTGGCACTTATGTGCAAACTTTTCATGTATCCGAATTATATTCTGATGTGTTCAACGGGTAAAATTCTACTCAAATGGAGGAATACTCGAGATGAAATGGACGTACTGGTAAGTGTTGTGAAATGGATACTTTGAAGAGGTATGTACTTAACCCTCGGGTTGAAAACTCGATATAACAACAATATGGTAAGATGATAAATGAAAATGTGATATGAATGTCTTGGTGATGATTATGCAAATGATGTTTTATGTTTGCTTATATGGTTATGTTACTTGCTATTTGCATGTGAACTTACTAATCATTTATGCTTACTCGCTACTTTTCATTCCTTGTAGTGTTGACAAGCCAGCTCGGAAATCGGAAACGGTCAGAGGCACGCTCACACTATCCGTATACCATCTTGGCATAATGGCTTGTATATTTTGAGTATGGCATGTATAGCATTATAATCATTTTGTATATATGGTCTTATGATATGGTTATTGAGTGGTATAAAAATGCTTGGTAATGATTAGCCATTGGAATGGCTAATTATGATCATATTTGGTGTTATATATGTCAAATTGCTAGCTAATCCATGGAAACCATGAAATATGTAAAATTTACCATAAAATAGATTCAGACAGAAGTAGTGATGTGAATTTGAAAAATCACTTAAAATAGTAGAAATGGAATTAAATAATGAATAAGTTGTGGAATCGAAGCTTGATGAGTCTATTTTCATATGGAAGAAGCAAAACATGTATATAAGCTATATTTTATGAGATGTTTAAATTTTTGTGAAACAGGGCCAGAGCAATTTCTGGATCCCATGTTCTGACTTTGGAAATTCACCATAAATATTTCAAAGATAATTAGAAGTCATGATTTATATATAAAGATTCCTTATTGAGTCTAGTTTTATTAGAAACAAACGGCATAGTCATTGAAACTCTGTAAAGGGAGATATCTGATTCATAATACACAGAGGTCAGAGCAGTCGAACCCTGAAACAGGGGAGATTTTAACTAATAAACTGTACTAATTTCATTGACCAAAATTTCTATAAAAAAATTAGTAAATAGATATATGAGTCTAGTCTTATTAAAAATTTATGGAATTGGATTTTGAGTTTTGTAACTCAAGAAATGATTTTTTAAGCGACTATGACGCAGATTGTTAGCTTGACTGAAAATTTTAAAAATAAATTGTTTGAGCTGTTTAAGTAATGAATTAAGTCTATTAACACATCGTGTTCGACTCCAGCGACGGTCTCGGGTAGGGGGTGTTACAATGGGCGAGTCCCAAGCTGCACGGGCGTGTGTGTCCACACGGCCTACCCATACGGGCGTGTGACTCTCCAAAACAAGAAAATTTTCTAAGTGTCAAAAAGGTCCTGAAAGTTCTCGGTTTAGTCCCAAACCGCTTTCGATGTATGTTTTGGGTCTCGTAGGTCTTTATAAGGGACAATTTGCATGTGATTGAAAAAATTTAAATTTGGACGAAATTTTATGGCTCAGTTTTGTATGCTTGTTTACGTTTAAGTCCTGTAATGCCTTGAACCCTGTCTCGGCGTCAGATACGGGTAAGGGGTGTTACAACTAACATGCAATTTCTACCATCAAACATCAAAATACACAAATATTCAACATGGGTAAAAATTTAAACTTTGACATCTCTTCAAATTAGTGGTAGAAATAGGTAGATCTTGTTACGAGGATTTTAAAAACGTAAAAATTATTAAAAACGAGGTTAGAACGGATTTATAATCTAGCTTGGAAGCTTGAAAAACCCTATCCATGGTTTCCCCTTGTGAAATTCGGCCATGGGTTTGAAGATGGACAAAAATTGGCTTTTAATTTTGTTTTTAATTCATTTTAAGTACCAAATGACCAAATTGCCCTTAATGAAAAACTTTAGAAACATACCAAACCATGTCAATTTTTGTCCACCAACTTAACCAATGGTCTAATTCCATTTAAGGACCTCCAATTTAAAATTTCATAACAATTGGACACCTTTAGCTTATAGAACTCAAGTTTTGCACTTTTTACAATTTAGTCCTTTTGACTAAATTGAGTGCCCAAACGTCGAAATTTTCGAACGAAATTTACACAAAATTGTTTCTTGAAATTTTCAACCATAGAAATATAATAAAAATAAATTTTACTATGTCAAATTTGTGGTCTCGAAACCACTGTTCCGACTAGGCCCAAGATCGGGCTGTTACAACTCTTCTCCCTTTAGGGGTTTTCATCCCCGGAAATCTTACCAGAAGAAGTTGTTTTCAATTCTCATGAAACACTTTCACTAACTTCTCAGAATCACAAATCGATTTAACCTCGTATATCTCTTTTCAATAACCTTTGAACTCTGATACACAATGTCGGAGCATATCGCCAAAAATCTGAATTACTCTCTCCGGAACACATATACTCAGTTGATCTGTCAAATAAGAACTCTGCACATACTAAAATGATCATACAGATCTTTTCTAAAAAATCAACCACAATCCAAATAACATATTCCTTTTCGGAGATTATGATAATCCCTATACAAAATTTATGGTAACTCTATCTCATTATCACTTCCGTACCATCACTGACTGTATTATTCCTGAATACACTTGATTTTCGGCTTACTTGGTAACAAATAGACATTTGAACATAAACTCAAAAATATCATGATACATACTCAATCACCAGGACATCTACTTCATATAACTGCATATTTTATTACTTTAAGACGAATAGACGAGCTACCACTGAGCCTCGTACAAAAATTTCTGCATAGACTCTAGTTTACTGTACGCAAATTCTATCTCGAAATGACAATAATAATAGGAGTCAAGTCCGACCTGAAATTCAACATCAGAAGTAAACTCACTCTGAACTCATTTAGATTACCACTCACTATCACATTTCTGAGCTCTTCAGTTTTGCAAAGATGACCTCGCTTTAGCATTTAATTTAGCTAGAATTAGACTATCATCAAATAAGATCACTTAAGTAACCAGTATACACGAAAATGAACAACGATTTTCCATCCAGGCATCTGTAACTATAACTGCTTTCTCAGAGATTAATCGATAACTACTCAAAATCTTTCAATATCTTAAACCATTGACACTGTCTTTATGTCAGATCTTTTTTTGTAACATTAGATACTTTAATCCATTAGGATCAGGAAACATATGACATTTTCCATCAAACACAAGATATCATCGAATTCATGAAACAGACATAAAAGCGATCATTTCTAAATCACCAGTTAAACAGTTCTTCGTAATGTGACTTTAACTGTCTGAAAGTACAAACTACCTCTTTACATTCTTGTATTAAAACATATTCTGATCTGTTCAATAATACATTACTGAAAAATCACAAATTCTTTTCTCAATTCATACTAGACTCAGAACTAGAGCTTTGGTTAATAATACCTTAAACTGTATTCAACATTGCCAACACTCAATAGACCATTCAGACTTTCATAATTGTGATAACTTTATATATATATATATATCAGAATAGCTTAATTCATAACAACATCATCCGATTAGAACAAAATCTAATAGGTATATCTTTGTATCATACTTTCTAGAATTTAAATTCTTTCTTCAGACTATCCGTCCATTCACCCATGAATGTACAAGATTTTATCTTCTTACCTGAGGATAAACTTAAATACATATAACTCAAATTGCCTTTCAACTGACCAGCTCGTTCAGATAAAAACAACTGAGTTGATTTTAATTATCGAATAATAACATATCAAAATGCTCTTTCCTTCATGTCGAGAAAACAACTCAAACACACAATCTTTCAGAATTCTCTTAACATGCTAATGAAAGATCTTTTCATCCGTATTAGCTCAAGGAAACAACTATCATGATTGAACTCATCGACTTTAATCAAACTTACCTAAGGAAAGAAAACTGATATAAATATAAGCTTGTGCTCTCACCATTTATATCCTTGCCAATGTCAATTCCTTCCACGAAAATTAGAGAAATCCTGATACCAGAATCACCACATTCTTATTATCGGATCCAGAAATACAATCATAATAAACATAGCCATCTCAAACCAAAGAACATACTTTAAAGATGAGCCATGATTGACAATTTACGAAAGAAGAATGATAAGAAAATTGAGATAAAGAAATCCAAGATGTGATACCATATTGGAAGTCCGAGAATATAACTCATATGAAAACAATAAAGATCTTGATGATTTCTCAGAGAAAACCAGAAGAAAAATAATAGTTACCAGCTCTGGAATTCCATCGTAACAGAGTTAATACACTTTCCAAATATTTATATATAAGACAGAACAACATCCAGTAGAAATAGAAGAATAACCTCACATAAATTTTTACCATCGTCTTTACTCTAACATATTAGAAATCCCAAAGAGATAAGGTAATGCCAATCATAAAATAAACAGACCATCAGTGCTTTCATCTAACATTAGAGTTAGATAAAATTCTCACTCGATAAGGATTTCATTAGAAAACAGACAATCACATAAACCTCTGAGGATGAATAAATATATATATATACAGAGTAATCAGAAGAGATCGTTGTAATCTATTCAACCATAATTGTTATACTCAGACATCTTTACAATTCAGACATCATTTCTCTGACAAACTCTGTTATCATGAACCCCATATTATTCCACTCACTAACGAGAACCAATTCAAGAGAAATTTTAGCAAACACATATTTAGACTTCATACCTAATTGAGTCGATTAGACGAGACTAACTTCTTCTTTATCCATGACATTGCATGATCTGTGAAATCTTTAAAACATTCTGGTATTTCTTCCAAAACTGTTTTCACTTTCCAAACTATTCTCATATCTGTATGCATTACTAATTACTTCACCACTGAACTCTTTAGTTTCAAACTTATGGTCTTATTCAACATGATTCTCGTGAATTTTCGTTATTAAGCAACACTGGTAAGGGGGTGAGGTCGTAAAGCCTTTAACTTGACCCTCATAAATACACACATACGACTTTGCATTTATCATCAAATAATATCATCATAATCATATAATTCACTCTAAGCAAAATAATATACTTATTCATTTTACAAATATTTTCTGTCATCCACAATTTCAAACGATGAATTTACTTAATTAAATTCAATATCAATTTCTAAATAAATTCCAACACTTAACTTCAGTATCACTTACCAGCACTTTTCAAATTAGAGAACATCTTACGGGTTCGAGTACGTTGTTTACTTGACACCATAGTCCAACTATGGCCTGACACATATTTTTCCATGGCCCTACCAGGGTCTTTCACGCATCACAATGCCATAGCCCAGCTATGGTCTTACATGTCATTACGATGCCATAGCCCATCTATGGTCTTACATGTACACACATGTACTGCCATAGTCCAACCATGGTCTTATCCGTCAATTCATCATTGAACGATCGTACTCATTTCCTATGTTCTACTCAATTTGATCTTCTAATTCAATTTTCATACTATTATAAATTCATAGTTCAATAACAAAGGCATAAAAAACCATTATACTATTCTAATTAACAATTAAACATAAGATTCAACCATATGAACATACTGGTTACACTTATTCAAAAAAGTGTTCATAAACACACATTTCGTTAATTTGTGTAGGTGTACTTATCATATTCACTTAATCAAATATGTTGGGCACATAACATTATATGAATACCAAACAAACATGGATGGGCTTATCACCATATAAACTTTCATTTCATTCCACGTTTCCATATTTCTCAACTTATGGTTATATCATTTCATACATTATCACATACATATCATGAACTTCTATTCATACCTTTCTAAGTTCCGTCTCATCATAAACACATTTCAATTATCTCAATATCACTTTTAGCACTATCAAAAATAGCTCGGTTGGAAAACATTTGTCTCAGCAAAACAATTCTCGTCAGAGTCGAGAGATATCACACTATCACAGGTGGTAACATGGAATGTATAGCTAGACTCATGTATGCTATGTTAGTCTAAGAATAGACAAAATCATAGCTCTGATACCACTAAATGTAACAACTCTTACCTATATCCGATGCCAGAACATGGGACGAGGCATTATCAAACTTAAACTCAATCAAGCATTCAAAACCGTGACATAAATTTCCACTCAAATTTAAAACTTTTCAAACATTCATATCATCCCTTAAAAGAGCCTACAAGGACCAAAACATACATTAGGAGTGGTTCGACACTAAACCGAGAACTTTGGAAACTTTCCTAACACTTAGTAAATTTTTCATAAAAATAGGGGTCATACACCCGTGTGGCTTGGGACATGCCCGTATAGGTAGGCCGTGTAGTGACACACGCTCGTGTCCTTAACTCGTGTAACTTTCTGTTTATGACATCAGTAACAAATTAGGGTCACACGGCCAAGGCACACGCCCGTGTGCTAGGCCATGTCCTTTACACGGCTAAGACACACGCCTGTGTCTATGCCCGTGTACTAGATACTGAGCATTCTATTTTGCAACAATTAAGGTGCAGAGGACACATGGCTAGATTACACGCCCATGGGGCGGACCGTGTGTCACACACAACCTAGACACATGCCCGTATGTCGACCCGTGTGGACAAAAACAAGGCTATTAACCAAGCCATTTGCTACCCTTATTCACACATACACTCATATCAATTCAAAGGCACAAAACATATCATACTTAGGCAACCAAACACTCACAACTAAGACAATAATATTTCATTCTCATCCCATCATTTATTACGCTTAAAACATCATACTTAGCCCATTAAAATCATATTAACATCACAACCACAAGAGGGCATTAACACAAGAATAAACTTGTAATCAACCTAAGCCATCATTCATGACTATAAACAATTGGAACAACAATCCATTATAGGCCAACACATTTGGCCACATTAATAATGACACATATAACCAAAAGACCAAGTCCCTACACATGCCATAGACTCAAAATACTTGAATTCATCAATACTCGAAGTGATAGCTTGATAGTGTGATAGAATCTCCTTCGATCTCCAACCCGAGCTAGCTAAATAATCCTATAAGACATGGGAAAGGAAGGGGAGTAAGCTATATAGCTTAGTAAGTTCATATGTAAACAATAAACAACCTCAACCATACATATATCATACAATTAACATAATGTAAAACTATACAGATGTCATTTAAGTCTCAAAAATATAATTTTCTCATTCATATCTTACCAAGTGTTTATCATATTCAACAATGTGAACACAAATTATGATAATCTACCATAATCTCATGGTTATAATTTTATTCAGTCCCAACGCATACCCCTTTCCACTTATAAGCATAATTTAACATATTTTGGCTTTAGCATAACAACCATGATTTATCTTTTGTAACATATTACAACAATTAACAAATCCTTTCAAACCTCACAATAAACATGCACATTAATTATGTGTACTTATATTTCCAAGCATATATCTTATTATCTTTCGATTTCATAATCTTTGATCCTCCCGTAATTTCATAACCATTTTTAATAGGCAATTATGCCAGTAGTTCATTTTTCCCATGTCCGATAAATCGCAACTTAAGTGAATAAGACGTGCTATATCACGACTCAATTTGGCCCGAAAGCCAATCACATAATCATCGAATAAATTTACCATGTATTTCATATATCACAAGGTCATCACAAAATCATCCCCATAATGAACATAAACTCACAATATCATGAAATCATTGATTATTAAACTTACGTACATACCTGTATTGTTTCAACATAATCTCATATTCATCTTTGTCTTTGACATAATTGTTGAATTTCTCGTTGAACCACTTGGAATACTAAAGGATACTCGGGAATCACATACACATGGAATCATACCAATGCCATATTCCAGATATGGTCTTACATGGGATCTCATATCGATGCCAATAGCCCAGCTATGGTCTTACACAATTCTCATATCGATGCCATGTCCCAAACATTGTCTTACACGAATTCTCATATCGATGCCATGTCCCAAACATGGTCTTACATGAATTCTCATAATGATGCCATATCCCAGATATAGTCTTACACGTAAACTCATAACCCTAATGTCATACATTTGTATCCTGACTATTCCTAAGGTTCAACTGGGAATTTCGCCGCATCGAATCTTTGCTGAACAGATCCATAATGATAATTGTACAAGTCATGAAATAACAAAATATTAAATACATAATGTAAGTTACATTATTTACACATGAACTTACCTCGAATGCGACAACAGCGAAAATGACCTATTTGTCTAATATTTAATTTTCCCCCAATCTAGACTCGAACTTCATTTTTCTTGATTTATAATGTCAAATTTAGCTTATTTATTAGTCACATTATTCAATGTGACCCAAAATTCATATTATGGAAAAATTATGTTTTTGCCCTTAAAGTTTGACATAGTTACATTTTTGCCCCTAAGCTCGAAAAATGAAATTTATTCAATTTATTTAACATAAAATCCTAGCCGAATCATTTTCATAACTATAACAGCCCATAATTTCCATTAAAACACACTTTTACTATATGTTGTAACTTTTACAAATTAGTCATTTTAGGCATTTTCATCGAAAATCACTTAGCAAAAGTCGTTTAACAAACAACTAACATGTAATTTCTACCATCAAACATCAAAATAAACAAATATTAAACATGGGTAAAAATTTAAACTTTGACATCTCTTCAAATTAGTGGAAGAAATAGGTAGATCTTGTTACGAGGATTTCAAAAACTTAAGAATCATTAAAAACGAGGCTAGAACAGACTTACAATCAAGCTTGGAAGCTTGAAAAACCCTATCCGTGGTTTTCCCTTGTGAAATTTGGCCATGGGGTTGAAGATGGACAAAAATTGGCTTTTATTTTTTTTTAATTCATTTTATTTACCATAGACCAAATTACCCTTAATGAAAAACTTTAGAAATATACCAAACCATGTCCATTTTTGTCCACAAACTTAACCAATGGTCTAATTACCATTTAAGGACCTCTGATTTAAAATTTCATAACAATTGGACACCTGTAGCTTATAGAACTCAATTTTTGTACTTTTTTACAATTTAGTCCTTTTGACTAAATTGAGTACCCAAACGTCGAAATTTTCGAACGAAATTTTTGTGAAATCATTCATGAAACTGTAAACGATAGAAATATAATAAAAATGAATTTTACTATGTCAGATTTGTAGTCCCGAAACCACTGTTCTTACTATGCCCAAAATCGGGCCGTTACAAAACACACTCTCAAATTCTATGCAAAACTATTCGGATGTATGGTTGCAAGTCTTTTAGATACTTATATGGTTTAGTTATAATTCCATGTATATGGTAAAAGGAAACTATCTTTTTATTCGGTCATAATTTCATCTAAAATAAACTTAATTATAAGTGAAATTGTTAATTTCAAGCACGTAAAATAATGATAAAAACATTTTATATGCAATCAGAGTTTGAGTAAACATGAAACTTGCAACCTAGACCATTTCTCCCATTTATATGTGTCACCAATAAAATTTGTGCACCTTAACAATTAAATTTCCTTTAAACTTATAGTTAATATACCATAATTACTCTAATTAGATATTCATATATTTTCACATCCACAAAATACATTTTTAAACAAATATTGTTGATAGAGAGTTTCAAGTGTCACTAACCATGTCCTAATCTTGATTTAATATCAATTTGGTTCTTGGTTCATTTGTTACTTAATGTTTTATACATTTCTTTAATTAAGTCTTACTTAACCACTTTGAAATTATTCTCGAAACTATAATTAATAATTTTCTCAATTTAATTACTTAATAAATAAATATTATAATTTTCTTATATTATTCCATCATTTGGACATATGTCAGCTGAATAGATAGTGTTGACCTCCCTTTTAACTCCATCGAAGACAATGTCTTGAATGACCAACCGTCTTGACCAGATGAATGATAACCTTTCATTTTTGGGACCACCTGATAGACAAGCCCTTTCACTTTCTGATGATGAGATAAGCACCCGCTTTTTAGTAAGGGTGAACAAAATCCGATTCGTTTCAAAAACTCGATAAAATTTTCAAATTTTGAATTAAATAGTTTGAGTTATTTGAGTTAATCAAGTTATTTGGATTGTAACATCCTGATAAATTTGTTTCTGCTTCTGTAAATATCTAACACAAGTGTGTATCTACTTCAGTGGTTAAGTGTTCTGGGTGTGTAGGAGAGGTCTTGGGTTCAAGTCCCATTTCTGTAAATTTTGTTATTTTTGGAAAGCCTTATCCTTGTTCAGTGGGCTTATATGAAATTTCTTGTAAATTCATATCAAAATGAGCCTGCTGGTTCAAGTGTTAAGGGAATTGGTGTGTTGGAGGTCTTCTGTTCGAATCCTCGCACAAGTGTAGATATTATTTTTGCTTGGTTATCTGAAAAGTTTTGGTGGAGCCAAACTTCTGAGGTAGTTGTGAGTAGTGGGTTAGGGGGAGAGATATGAGGGATTGTGATATTATATTTATTCTATTTTTCTCTTTCTTTTTATTCAAAATTTCATTTTTCTCTCTCCTTTAGAATTCTGACGTGAGTTTCTTCCCCCTTTCTTTTCTCTTTGGCAACTTGTGCAAATTTCCTCTTGTTCATTATTCTATACTCGTTTTTGTGGTGCTTTTCATGAGTTTTTGTAATAATCTAATTTTCAATGGTGTCAGAAATAGTGATTTGAGATCACTAAATCCGATGAGTGATTTTAGAAGTATTTTTGAATTAGTGAACTTTGTGATTTAAAAGAATTTATTAGGTAAATTGGGTTGAAAATGAGGTATCGAGGCCTCGATTTCATAAATCGAGCCATAAATATTTTTAGAAATATTTAGGGAGTGCCATTGAGTTAGTGTTAAAGTTTCGTTAGAAAATTTTAACGTTTTGATAGTAAATTAATTAAGAAGGACTAAATTGTAAAAGGTGTAAAATTTGATAAAGTGATTAAATAGCTTAAGTGTCTAGTAAGAAAGGAGTTAAAAGGCAATTAGACTCAAATTATATGGGCTGGATGGTATGGGTATAGAAATAAGCAAGAAAACAATGTGAAATAAGGGCAAAATTGGTAATTTTGCAAATTAACTAAATAAAACAAAGACGAAATTGAAAAATCTAGAGATTTCTTAATTTTTCTTCAGCCAAAACGCCATAGGAGAGTCTTTCAAGTTGGTTTTTCATATTTTACAACATGTGAGTTTAATTCTTGCTTTTACTTTGTAATTTTTATGTTTCTGTGACTTTTACAATTAGGTCCAACTATTGAATTTATTTGTTTTTGATTCTATGGGTGATTTTGAAAGTTACCATGAATGAGTACTGGAAGTTTATGATGAATTATCATGGATTTGAAGCTTTAATTTCATTATATGATGATTTTATTAAGTGATTTTAATAAAAATTGAGGACTTAATTTTGAAAAGTTGAGAATTAGGGTTTGGTGCTAAAATTTTAAATATTAAAGGCTGTGTAATAGCCTAAAATTATTAGATAAATTTTTAATTGAGAAAAATAAGCTCACTTGATAAGTTAATTGATCAGGGACTAAATTGTAAAAACTATAAAATTCAGGGTAAAAGTGTAATTATAAAAATTTAAGGGCATAAATTACAAAGTGAATAAGAATTGAATTTAGATGCTAATGAATGAAAAATTTTATATTATAGACTAAGAGCTCAAAGAAAGTTGTGGGAAAGAGAAAATAGCTGATTAGTCCTTGAATTTTCTACAACTTTTGCAAACTACACCAGGTAAGTTCATATGGTTGAATTTTATGATTGATTGTTAAAATTAGATATTATATAATGTTTTATTTCATATATTTGTTATGAAATCATGATTATTGTGATAAAATGAAAATCGAAATTGAAAGTTCAAATTAAGTGGAACGTTGGATTGAGTATGATAGTTCCATGACACAAGATGAATTGATGGATAAGACCATGGTTGGACCATGGAAAATTGTTAAATGTAAAATTGTAACTGGGCTATGGTATTTCGGTGAATAGACCATAACTGGATTATGGCATTGTAAACGTAAGACTATGGTCAGACCATGGTAGTATATGTGTATACGTATAAGACAATAGCTGGGCTATGGCATCGTAATAAAGTGAATGACCATAGCGGGGCTATGGCATTGTGATATGTGTAAGACTATGGCAAGGCCATGGTAAGATATGTGTAAGACCATAGTTGGGCTATGGCGTTAAGCAAACGATGTACTCAAATCCATAAGACGTTCTCTAATTTGACAAGATTGGTAAGTGTTGTATGAACTAAAGGGATAGAATTCATTTAGTTGTGATATTGAGCTCAATCAAGTAAATTCATCATTTGAGATTGTGATTGACAGGGAATATTAATGAAATGCTTTATTTAATGTTTTGTTATTTCTTGTTTGGTAAGATTTATTTTAAAGCCTATGAACTTACTAAGCTTTCATAAGCTTACTTTTGTGTGTTAAATGTTTATTGTAGATTAACAAGAGTTTAGAGGATCAGATCAACACATCGGGCCACACTATCCAGATTTCACCGGTAGATTTTGTAGTACAACTTATGGTTTATATGGATGTATAGGATTGAATGAAAAGGAAGTAAACTTATAATATGGTTATGAATGCCTTTTATACATATATGTTAGTTTATGTACATGAATTTATTAGTATCTAATAGTAGTCAATGAATGGAATTACATGGTAAGTTTATGCAAATGAGTAGTGTGGTGACATATTAGGTTTAATACTTGATATTTGACTTGAATTGGTTGCTTGGTTGAGTTATATTGGTATAAGGAAATGTGCATGCAGGTTAATTTTGGAAAGGGTGAACAAATGGCCTTAAAATGACCTATTTTCTTCCACACAAGTAGACACACGGGCGTGTGTCTTAACAATGTGTGACACACGGCCTGGCACATGGGCATGTGGTCCGGCTGTGTGTCCGCTGCACCTTAAATTTGAGAAACAGAATACTCAGGACTGAGCACATGGGTAGAGACATGGGGGTGTATCTCAATCGTGTGTTCCACACAGCCTAGAATAAGGGCATGTGTCTTGGTCGTGTGAAAACTGTATTTTCACGTTTTGCAAGTCAGAGAGTTACATGGGTTAGGGACACAGCTGTGTGACCTATGTCACTTGGCTGTGTGAGCCACACGGCTTACGCACACGGGCGTGTGACCCCTGTAGATGAGAAAAAAATTTTAAATTTCACGAAAAATATCCTACATTTCCGATCTAGTCCTGACCTGATCCTAACATTCATTTTGGGCCTCGAGGGTCCATCCTAGGGACATTATGGTTAATGTTAGAAAATGAATAATAATTGATATGAATTATCTGTAAATGTTCTGCAAACTCAGGTAATACACTGTAACCCTGTTCTGGTGACAAATTCGGGTTAGGGGTGTTACAGTTTTAGGTAAGAGGGTTACTTCCATTTCAATTTTCAGTAACTATAAGATATACCTTTTCTTGTAGTGTGATTTTGGCATAGTTGGGGGTTTGACTCTTGTGGAATCCTTATGTAGGAGAAGGTGGTGGTGAAGGAAATTCGATCTGACGGTCTAATCGTGTTGTTATCTATGCTAGTTGATGGTAAGTTAATTGCGTGGTTTTGGGATTTTGTGGTGACTCGTAAACTGGTTATTAAGTGATCAATGGATTTCTATTTCTTAGGTTTTGAAAGACTCGGGGCTATTGTAGTATATTAAATGAAATAGGTGTGTACCCGAAATGCAGAAAAACGAGCTTAAGCAAAAGTCAAAAAACCTCACTGTCGACGCTACACGGGCGTGTCCTAGCCGTGTCCGAGACACGATCGTGTGATCGACGTGGGCATGGCTGTGTGCAAGACAAAGTCGTGTGGGCCATACGAGTTAGGCCAAGTTGGGCGTGTGGACCACACGGGCATTCTACACGGGCGTATGGATTTTTGGGCCAGGCCGTGTGGGTCACACGGGTCATTCCAACCGACTGTAGATCTAATAGTCTGATAATCTGTTCTGAGTATGATAATGCTATGCATGTCTGATTATTCCGTTATATGTATATAAACATGTTGAGCATGTTTAATCTGTTATTTCTGTATCTGTTTTCTGTATCTATTTTGGGGTGGGATTTTTATATGTGGAGGAAGTGTTCTGTATAGCAATCATTGCCTATATTCTGCCAGCTTGGCTACACATTATCTGAAACGTGTGGCTACACATTATCTGAAACGTGTCATAATGGCACGATATGGTGTGTAGGGTTGGGTTGGTGTTTTTAACCCCACATGGTGTGATAGGTGTGTAGAGGATGGGGGTAGGATTCTGATTATCTAATCTGTATATCTGTCTCTGTTATCTAAATTTAAAATAGGCATGAGCCCGATATTGTACCTGATTGTATGTGAGGTTTTTGCATGTTTGCATGTCTATTTCTGTTGGGTTACACACTGAGTTTATGTAAACTCACATCTGTTTGTCTATTCTGTTTAGGTAATCCACAGGCCTAGACGGATCGGTGCGGCGGAGTCTTACGGTGACCGCTAGTTTACGAACCGAATTTAAATAAAGGTTTTATTTACTTAAAGGATATTTCTAAGAGTTTTGTATTAATTGGGCTTTCCAGGCTGTTGATTAAATTTATGAGATTTGGGTTTTTGTTTAATATTTTGTTTGGACAACCCATTAAAACACGATTTTTACTAAAACAAAGGCTTTCTAAAATACGATATGCTTTCTTGAAATACAACTGTTTTCGTAAGCTTCCGCTATTTAACACGTTTTAAGGCAAAATAATTAATTGAATAAACGTTTTGAAAATGCTTATAAACAGATAAGAGTTGAAAAACTAGAAAGGTTTTTATCGTATAAACTTCATTAATAAAACCCATTCTTTGTGACACCTTTGGATTCAGCCATAAAGTCTAAGCCGAGTTTAGGGTGTTACATTTAGTAGTATTAGAGCCAAGTTACAAAGCTCAGGCTGTGAAATTTTGGGTTCCACAATTGTGTTTAAATAAGAATTGGTGTCGAGTCTCTGGCGTCGATCCTGTAGGTATCTCTGTACTTAGATAGAACTGTTCTGAAAATGCTGTAGATAACATTTTTTGCTGAAATAGCTAGAGACTAAAACCTCTGAAAACACTTATGAACTTCTAATAATTTATGCATAAAATATCTGCTAATAAATACTGAAACTGATGCATAAGATTTTATAATGTAGATAAAATTTGAATTATACAATGAGCGCTTGTGGATTTCGCGGACGTGGTGTTCGAGGCCGTGGTAGAGGCCGTAAGGGAGATCGAGCTGAGTTTTCCTCTCTGGGCAATATGCAAACTTAGATACGAGTGAGACGCCGATTTCTTCTGCTATTGAGATTGGGTTTCAAAGCCGTTCGGCTGGGGACGATGCACTGTCCCAGGCCATGTTGAGGAAATTGGAGAGGTTCGTTGGACCCTATTCTGGATTTGGGGCTATGGATCGGTAACTAAATGACTTTAGTCTAATGGAGTTAAGTTGTTTAGGGGTGTCACTGGAGTCATCCTTACAGTGGCCAAGTATTGGTTGGAGGCCACTGAGAGGATTATGAACGATTTAGACTGTATTCCCAAGCAGAAACTTGAGGGTGCAGTCTCTTTGCTTTGCATCAAAGCATATCAGTGGTGGTTGACGGTTGAGGAGGGTACTCAACTAAATTTTCTGAACTGGGATTTCTTTATGACCACCTTCCAGAGTAAGTACGGGGGGAAGAGCTATGTGGATGCTCTTAGGCGTGAGTTCATGAATTTTACGCAAGTTGATAGATCAGTGGCCGAGTATGAGGCTGAGTTTTTGAGGTTGATCCGCGACGCTCAAGGCGTGGTGGCATCTGAGTATGAGAAGTATGTCTATTTTGAGGATAGTTTGAGAAACATTCTGGGGGTTTTGATTGCTCCAAAGAGAGAGTGTGAGTTTGTAGTTTTGGTTGATAAGGTAAAGATTCCTAAAGAGGTTAAGCGCGTAGAGTGCTAAAATAGGGACCAAGATAAAGGCAAGAATAAGAGGGATTCAGAGCCCTCTAGTTCTGTTCAGAGGCTTAAGAAAAAGGGCAGACCTGATGGGCCAGTTAGAGTGGGGACTCCTGTTGCTACTACTAGGATTCAGCCTTGTGTAGACTTTGGTAGGCGCCATCTGGGTGAGTGTTGAAGGAGGATTGAGGCTTGTCTGAGGTGTGGGTCTTTGGAGCATCGGATTTGAGAGTGTCCACTGTAGGTAGATTAGATGCAAGCTTCGGGACTGGGTTCTGTACAGCCTGAGAGGGTAGTTCAGCAGCCACCTAGGGGTCATGGACTGGCTAGGAGTGGTAATGGTATGGGTCATGGGCATAGAGCACCGGGCAGAGGTGCTAGCCAGACTGAGGCGAGGCAGCCTATGTTGGTTTATGCTATTCGACGCCGAGAGGATAGAGATGCTCTAGATGTTATCACTGGTACGTTCTTAATTTCTGTTGAGAGCTCTTCTAGTGAGATCATCGTATTGAGTTATTGGGACAATTTGTTTAGGTTAATAAGCTTTATAGGGATGTTCCTTTAGTGGTGTAGGGGCTGTTTTTCTAGAAAATCTAATGGAGCTTTCGTTTGGGGAGTTCGAATTAATTCTAGGTATGGACTAGTTGGTTGAACACCATGTTAGCTTGGACTGCGCATCTAAGAGGGTTGTTCTGAGGATTGAAGATGATAAAGAAGTGGTTGTGATAGGTAAGCGTCGATATTATCTATCCAACATGATCTCTGCACTTGTGGTTAAGAAACTGGTTTGGAAAGGGTGTGAGGCGTAAGCCAGTGTTTCTACTTCTGAGGACTCTTCTGTTTGGGATATTAGAATAGTGAAGGATTTTTCAGATGTCTTTCCTGAGGAGTTATTAGGTTTACCTCCTAATCGAGAAGTTGAGTTTGGAATTGAGCTTCTATCGAGTATAGCTCTAGTGTCCATCGCTCACTATCGAATGGAACCGAAAGAGCTTACAGAGCTTAAGGCTCAACTTCAAGAACTTTTGGATCATGGTTTCATCTGCCCTAGTGTGTCTTTATGGGGAGCACCGATTCTGTTTGTGAAGAAAAAGGATGGCACCATGAGGATGTGCATCGATTATCGAGAACTGAATAAGCTGACTGTGAAGAATAAGTATCCACTTTCAAGGATCGATGATTTTTTTGAATAGTTCTATGGGGCTTCAGTGTTTTTGAAGTTTGATCTTCGTTCTAGGTATCATGAATTGAGAGTTAAGGAAGCTGATGTTCACAAGACTATATTTAGGACTCGTTATGGACAATACGAGTTCCTAGTTATGCCTTTTGGTCTGACGAATGCTCCAGCGGCATTCATGGATCTGCTGAACCGAGTCTTTTAGCCATATTTGGATTAGTTCATCGTGGTCTTCATCGGTGATATTATGGTTTACTTTAAGACTAAGGATTAGCATGATGAGCATCTTAGAGTAGTGCTTCAGATTCTCCGTGAAAGACAGCTCTACGCTAAGTTGAGCAAGTATGAGTTCTGGTTGCCTAAGGTAACTTTTCTGGGGCACGTGGTTTCTGCTAAGGGGATTCGAGTTAATCCTAAGAAGATTGAGGCTATGCTTGATTGGAAACAACCCAAGAATGTATCATAGATTCGCAGTTTTCTGGGCCTTGCGGGGTATTATTGGCATTTTGTTGAGGGGTTCTCTCTGATTACAGCTCTTTTGACTAAGGTTTTGCGAAATGGTGTTCCTTTTATTTGGGCTGATGTGCAACAATCGAGCTTCAAGAAGCTCAAGTCTTTTTTGACTCAGGCTCCTATTCTGATACAACCTGAATCTGGAAAGGGGTTTATGGTGTACAGTGATGCGTCACATGTTGGTTTGGGATGTGTGCTAATCCCGTCAGCTTAAGACAAAATCTAAAGGCATTATCTGTATGGTGAGAGGTGTATTATCTACACTGATCACAAGAGCCTTAAGTACCTCATTATCAAGAAGGAGTTGAATCTTAGGTAGCATCGATGGATTGAGCTGCTCAAAGATTATGACTACACGATTGAGTATCATCCTGGTAAGGCCAATGTGGTGGTCGATTCTCTAAGTCATAGGGCGATGACTGATGTGAGAGCGATGTTCACTTGACTTAGTTTGTTTGATGGCGGGAGTCTGTTAGCCAAGTTGCAAGTTAAGCTGACTTGGATTGATCAGATTCGAGATAAGCAGTTAGGGATGAGTCTCTAGGTTTCCTGTTTTGTCAGGTTTAGAGTGGTAGTACTTCAGATTTTGGGTTGAATAATAATGGTATTATGTGTTTTTGAGGTCAGATCTATGTGCTGAATGATTCTTTTTTGAGGCAGTCGATTCTAAGGGAGTTGTATAGTAGCTGTGATAACCTGAATTAGGGCCTAATCGAAATAGTGGTTTTGGGACCACAAAATCCAAGATATAAATAATTATTTTATGATTATTTTGAGGTCTATGATATGATTACATGATTGTGTGAAAATTTCATGAAGAAAATTTATGCATAAAGTGCTAATTTGAAGTTAGGGACTAAATTGAATAAGTTGCAAAACTAGCATTCTAGAAGTTTCTAGCATGAAATTGCTTTGAAATATTAATTAGGAGGTCTTAAATAGCAATTTGACCAATTTCTAAGTTTATGGACAAAAATTGGACATGGATGGAATTTTTGAAAGTTTAGTAAGGAAGGGCATTTTGGTCATTTGGATATTAAATGAAATAAAATGGGAAAAATAACACAAAAATGATCATCTTCTCCATAAGTTGCTGCTGAATTTTGCTCTCCACCATAGCTAGGGTTTCAACACTTTTAAGCCTTGATTGTAAGTGATTTCTATGCCCGTTTTTAATGTTCTTTACATTTTTGAAATCCTCGTAGCTCGGTTTACCTATTTCTATGAATATTTTGAGCTAGGGTTTATATTTAAAATTTTAAACATGGATGATATGTATTAATTTTGATGTTTTATGGTGGAATATGAAGTTTGAGATTGTGTTAAACAACTTTTGCTAAGTGATTTTTCGTAAAAACGAGTAAAATGACATAATCGGTAAAAATACCTAATATTCATAAGTACCTGTTAGAGTGTGAATTTGATGTTTCTATAGAAGGGAAAAATGATCAGCATGTCATAAAACATAAGAAAATAGGATGAGGTTTAATTTACGAGCCTTGGGGCAAAAGTGTAAATATGTGAAAGTTTAGGGGCAAAATAATAATTTTTCCAAAGTTCATACTAGGGGCTGTTTTGATGAATGTGTGTATTAAATAAATTAATTTGATATTATAGATCAAGAGAAAAGAGATTTGAGTCGAGATCGGGGGAAAAATAAAGTTTACGAGGAATAGGCTCGACTATTCTCATTTTGTATCGAGGTAAGTTCATATGTAAATATTGTAATATAACCGTTATTTTAAATCATTTAATGCTATTTATACGATATTATGATTGTTATCATGCAATTCTATGCTTCGTGGTCATTGTTGGACAACATGCAAAATGTTTTTGAATTATGTGAAAAATATGAAAGACTACCGAAGTATCGTCATTGGTATTCCAAGGAGAATGGTAAAGGAGTACGAACGAGGAAAGTCCTATTGGACCTTAGGAATAGATTCAGATATTTGGGCATCTGAACTCGTTGAGTTGAGTCTGAGTTCACTTATGGATGCGAACAACCGAACTCGTTGAGCTGAGTCCGAGTTCACTTATGGATACGAACGTACGAACTCGTTGAGTTGAGTTCGAGTTCGTGAAATGTAACTAGGAATCCGAACTCGTTGAGTTGAGTCCAAGTTCATTTATGGATACGAACGCCCGAGCTCGTTGAGTTGAGTCCGAGTTCTCTTATGGGCAGGTTACATGGTAGCTTGGCTACATATGTGGCACTTATGTGCAAACTTTCCATGTATCCGAGTTATATGCCGATGTGTTCAACGGGTAAAATTCTAGTGAAATGGAAGAATACTCAAGATGCAAGTGACGTATTGGTAAGTGTTGTGGAATGGGAACTTTGGACAGGTATGTACTTAACCCTCGGGTTGAGACTTGATACGACAACAATAATATGGTAAGATGATGAATGATGAATAGAAATGTGATACATGTTTTGGTGATTTTATGCTAATGTTGGTTGGTATAATTGCTTTGTTAAGTTATTTGTTATTTGCATGTGGACTTACCAAGCATCTATGCTTACTCCCTCCTTTTCATTCTATGTAGTTTTGACAAGTCAATTTGCAGATCGGGACGGTCGGAGGCATGCTCACACTATCACTGGACAATCACGGAATAATGACTTGAAATTTTTGGAAATATGGCATGTATAGCATTCCAATCATTTTGTGTGTATAATCTTACGATATGGCCATGGATGGAATGAAAATGTTTGAGAATGATTAGCTATTGGAATGGCTAATCAAGTTTATATATGATAACATGTATGCTTTATGTCTTAACTAAACCATGAAAATCCCTAGAAAGGTAAAATTTGCCACAAAACAGAATCAGACATCAGCAGTTATGTGAATTTGAAAAATCACTAAAAATAGTGTAAATGGAATTAAATGATGAATAAGTTATGGAATCGAATATTGATGATTCTATTTTCATATGGAAGAAACGAAATAGGTAAATGAGTTATATTTTATGAGATATTTAAGTTTTGGTGAAATAGGGTTAGAGCGATCACTAAATCCCCTATTCTAACTTTAAAAATTAACCATAAATTGTACAAAAACAATTAGTAGTTTTAACATATATTTATGAAATCCTTATTGAGTTTAGTTTTATGAGAAACAAACGACATAGTCATTGAGACTCTTTACAGGGAGATATATGATTTGTAATACACAGGGGTCAGAGTAGACTAACCTTGAAACAGGCGAGACTTTAACTAATATACTGTACTAATTGGCCCTACCAAAAATTCTAGAAAAAAATTAGTAAGTAGATATATGAGTCTGGTTTCAAGAAAAATTTACGGAATTGGATTTTGAGTTTCGTAACTCGAGATATCGATTTTTTAGGGACTGTGATGCAGTTAGCCAGCTTGTCTGGAAATTCTAAAATAAATTATTTGAGCTGTTTAATTAATGAATTAAGTCCGTTAACATCTTGTGCTCGACTCCGGCGATGGTCTCGGGTATGGGGGTGTTACATTTGTCCAAAAGGAGGAGAAAGGGCTCGTGAAGCCTTTATCCAAATGATGAATGCTTGGTATACAGAGTTCATTCGTACGAACCCGACTGCTCAACAACCTCCCCACCACCCCCGATTTCTCAACCTATACCCCAGATGCTTTCAGATATGGATCTGATGAAATTCCATAAATCTCCAGTTGAACGAATCCGCAAGCAAAGGGCCGAAGAATTCAGGGAAAATGTTGATGATGACGCTGAAAAAGCAGAATTTTGGCTCGAAAATTCTATTCGGGTATTTGATGAGTTATCTTGTACACCTGAAGAGTGCTTGAAGTGTGCTATATCATTGCTGAGGGATTCTATTTATCATTGGTGGAAGACATTAATTTCAGTGGTGCCGAAAGAGAAAGTGACTTGGGAATTCTTTCAAGAAGAATTTCGAAAGAAATATATCAGCGAAAGATTTGTAGACCAGAAGTGTAAAGAGTTTCTCGAGTTAAAGCAAGGCAACATGACAGTTACCGAGTATGAAAGAGAGTTCGTTCAATTGAGCAAGTATGCTTGAGAATATATCCCTTCAGAGGTTAAAATGTGCAAACGATTTGAAGATGGACTTAATGACATCAAGGTATTTGTGGGTATTCTTGAGTTGAAAGAATTTGTGGTACTTGTTGATCGGGCTTGCAAGGCTAAAGAACTAATTAAAGAGAAGAAAAAGACAGAGGCTGAGATAAGAAATTGGAAGAAAATACAGATTTTTTTACAAGAGATTTATGAAGCTCAGAGAAGTGATAAAGAATTACAAGCTAAAAGAAAACTATGTGAGGCAGATACAGGATTAGACTTCAGAATCGGATCTGATGGTTGTCTGATGTTTAAAGATCGAATTTGTGTACTGAAAAATAATGAGTTGATTCGGAGGATCTTGCACGAAGCACACAATGTTTGTTTATCTATGCATCTGCGTAGTACAAAGATGTACAATGACTTGAAGAAAATGTATTGGTGGAACGGAATGAAAAGAGATATTTTTGAGTTTGTATCACGATGCTTGGTTTGTCAGCAAGTAAAAGCTGAACATCAGGTGCCTTCGGGTCTACTTCAGCCTATCATGATTCCTGAATGGAAATGGGATCGAATTACTATGGATTTTGTATCAGGATTGCCGTTAACTCCGAAGAAGAAAGATGCCGTTTGGGTGATAGTCGACAGATTGACTAAATCAGCCCATTTTATTCTGGTACGCACTGATTATTCTCTTGATAAGTTAGTTGAATTATATATTAGTGAGATTGTTAGACTTCACGGAGTACCCTTGTCGATTATTTCGGATAGAGATACGAGGTTTACTTCGCGATTTTGGCAAAAGCTCCAAGAAGTATTAGGTACGAAGTTAAATTTCAGCACTGCCTTCCATCCACAGACTGATGGACAATCAAAGAGAGTAATTCATATTCTTGAAGACATGCTCAGATGTTGTGTGTTGGAGTTCTAAGGAAGTTGGGAAAGGTACTTACCGTTGGTGGAATTTGCTTACAATAACAGTTATTAGACGAGTTTGAAAGTGGCACCTTATGAAGCGTTGTATGGTCGCAAGTGCCGGACACTACTGTATTGGACCAAATTCAAAGAAAACCAGATTTACGGAGTCGATTTAATCAAGGAAAATTAAGAAAAAGTGAAAGTGATTCGAGACTGTTTGAAAGCTGCTTCGAATAGGCAAAAATCTTACGCAGATTTGAAGCGAAAAGAGATTAAGTTTCAAGTTGGTGATAGAGTGTTTTTAAAAGTGTCTCCGTGGAAGAAAGTTCTTAGATTCGGTCGGAAAGGCAAGTTGAGTCCACGTTTCATCGGACTGTATGAGGTAATTGAAAGAATTGGCCCGGTAGTGTATCGGTTAGCATTACCGCTGGAATTAGAGAAGATCCATGATGTATTCCATGAATCTATGTTACATCGGTATCGTTCGGATCCTTCACATGTGATTTCACAAACAAAAATCGAGTTACAACCGGATATGGCTTACAATGAAGAACCGATTAAAATTTTAGCTCAGGAGGTCAAGCAACTGAGAAATAAAAGTATCGCTCTCGTGAAGGTATTGTGGCAAAAACATGGGGTAGAAGAGGCTACATGGGAGCCTGAGGAAACTATGAAGAATCAATACCCACACTTGTTTACCGGTAAGATTTTCGGGGACAAAATCCTTAAAGGGGGGAGAGTTGTGATAACCCGAATCAGGGCCTAATCGGAATAGAGGTTTCGGGACAAAAAAATTCGAGATATAAATAATTATTTTATGATTATTTTGAGGTCTATGATATGATTTCAAGATTGTGTGAAAATTTCGTGAAGAAATTTTATGCATAAAGTGCTTAATTTGAAGTTGGGGACTAAATTGAATAAGTTGCAAAACTTGCATTCTAGAAGTTTCTAGTATGAAATTGCTTTGAAATATTAATTACGAGGTCTTAAATAGAAATTTAACCAATTTATAAGTTTATGGATAAAAATTGGACTTGGATGAAATTTTTGAAAGTTTAGTAAGGAAGGGCATTTTGGTCATTTGGATATTAAATGAAATAAAATGGGAAAATAACACAAAAATGATCATCTTCTCCATAAGTTGCTGCTGAATTTTGCTCTCCACCATAGCTAGGGTTTCAACACTTTTAAGCCTTGATTGTAAGTGATTTCTATGCCCGTTTTTAATGTTCTTTACATTTTTGAAATCCTCGTAGCTCGGTTTACCTATTTCTACGAATATTTTGAGCTAGGGTTTATATTTAAAATTTTAAACATGGATGATATGTATTAATTTTGATGTTTTATGGTGGAATATGAAGTTTGAGATTGTGTTAAACAACTTTTGCTAAGTGATTTTTCGTAAAAACGAGTAAAATGACATAATCGGTAAAAATACCTAATATTCATAAGTACCTGTTAGAGTGTGAATTTGATGTTTCTATAGAAGGGAAAAATGATCAGCATGTCATAAAACATAAGAAAATAGGATGAGGTTTAATTTACGAGCCTTGGGGCAAAAGTGTAAATATGTGAAAGTTTAGGGGCAAAATAGTAATTTTGCCAAAGTTCGTACTAGGGGCTGTTTTGATGAATGTGTGTATTAAATAAATTAATTTGATATTATAGATTAAGAGAAAAGAGATTTGAGTCGAGATCGGGGGAAAAATAAAGTTTACGAGGAATAGGCTCGACTATTCTCATTTTGTATCGAGGTAAGTTCATATGTAAATATTGTAATATAACCGTTATTTTAAATCATTTAATGCTATTTATACAATATTATGATTGTTATCATGCAATTTTATGCTTCGTGGTCATTGTTGGACAACATGCAAAATTTTTTTGAATTATGTGAAAAATATGAAAGACTACCGAAGTATCGTCATTGGTATTCCAAGGAGAATGGTAAAGGAGTACAAACGAGGAAACTACCCATTGAACCTTAGGAATAGATTCGGATATTTGGGCATCTAAACTCGTTGAGTTGAGTTCGAGTTCACTTATGGATGTGAACATCCGAACTCATTGAGCTGAGTCTGAGTTCACTTATGGATGCGAACGTCCGAACTCGTTGAGTTGAGTCCAAGTTCACTTATGGATGTGAACGCCCGAGCTCGTTGAGTTGAGTCCGAGTTCGCTTATGGGCGGGTTACATAGTAGCTTGGCTACATATGTGGCACTTATGTGCAAACTTTCCATGTATCCGAGTTATATTCCGATGTGTTCAACGGGTAAAATTCTAGTGAAATGGAAGAATACTCAAGATGCAAGTGACGTATTGGTAAGTGTTGTGGAATGGGAACTTTGGACAGGTATGTACTTCAATCATTTTGTGTGTATAATCTTACGATAAGGCCCATGGATGGAATGGAAATGTTTGAGAATGATTAGCTATTGGAATGACTAATCAAGTTTATATATGATAACATGTATGCTTTATGTCTTAACTAAACCATGAAAATCCTTGGAAAGGTAAAATTTGCCACAAAGCAGAATTAGACAGTAGCAGTGACGTGAATTTGAAAAATCACTAAAAATAGTAGAAATGAAATTAAATGATGGATAAGTTATGGAATCGAAAATTGATGATTCTATTTTCATATGGAAGAAATAAAACAGGTAAATGAATTATATTTTATGAGATATTTAAGTTTTGGTGGAACAGGGTCAGAGCGATCTTTGAATCCCCTATTCCGACTTTAAAAATTCACCATAAATTGTAAAAAAAAAAACAATTAGAAATTTTACATTATATGTATGAAATCTTTATTGAGTCTAGTTTTATGAGAAACAAACGGCATAGTCATTGAAACTCTGTACAGGGAGATATCTGATTCGAAATACACAGGGGTCATAGTAGATTAACCTTGAAATAGGGGAGACTTTTAACTAATAAACTGTACTAATTGGCCTGACCAAAAATTCTAGAAAAAAATTAGCAAGTAGATATATGAGTCTGGTTTCAGGGAAAATTTTCGTAATTGGATTTCGAGTTTTGTAACTCGAGATATGGATTTTTTAGCGATTGTGATGTAGTTAGCCAGCTTGTCTGGAAATTCTAAGATAAATTGTTTGAGTTGTTTAATTAATGAATTAAGTCTGTTAACATCTCGTGCTCGACTCCGGCGACGGTCTCGGGTACGGGGGCATTACAGTAGCCTTTATGCTATCCATTCATTTGGTACTCAGATGTATCACAATCTTCGTGAGTTGTACTGGTGGCCGGGTTTGAAGCATGAGGTTACAGATTTTTTGCTTGATGTCTGATGTGCTAGCATATTAAGGCTAAGCACCAGTTGCCTTCGGGTTTTCTACAAGCCTGTAACACCCCTAACCCGTAACTGTCACTGGAATAGGTTAAGAGGCATTACCGGACTTGTAACTTAATTCAGAGCAATCTATTATTGTTACAACCCTAAACTGACCCTAGTCGGAAAGTGGTTTCGGGACCACGAAACCGAGTCCTATAAGAAATTAAAAGATATATTCCGTGTTTATAATGTGAGTAAATGCATGTGTGAAAGTTTCATGCATTAATTTGATTATTTTTATGTGAATTGAGTTAAAAAGGACTTATGTGAAAAATATTAAAATTGTGGTAGGTTGAAGTGTAGTGGTCAAATATTGCATGGCTTAAAATATGGGGATTTGCATTTCAAATTCCCCATTTTTATGTAAGTGGCCGGCCATGATGATGGTTGAATAGCCATATATGCATTATATATTATATTATAATAGTTAATGGTTTAAACTTTAAAATAAAAAAGGGGAAGCCATACATCCTTGCCTTGTGCTTGCCAAATGTTGAGAAAGAAAGAAGAAATATAAATATTAAATGATATTTGGCCACTACATAGGTAAGTGGACGGTAATGGACCACCATTTAAAAGGTTTTGATATTAAATTACAAAGATTAATTTAGTAATTGGCTTATTAAAATGAAATATAATAGAAGATGGTGATAAAAACAAAGTTACATCCATCCTTTCTTGCATTTTTGCCGAAAAACATAAAGAAAAGAAAATGGAAATGAAGCTAGGGCATTCGGCTATGGTGAATGTATAGATTAAGCTCAAGAGCTTAGAGGACCAAAGTTGGATAAGGGAAGGGAAAAAGTGATCGAATAGCCGCCGAAATCGTTCGACCACATCCGAGGTAAGTTTTAAGTGACTAAATGTTGAGTAAATTCAACTATAATAGGATATAATGAGTTGATTTAATAAGATATGATGTGGCCATGATATGTCTTAAACTCAAATGGTAAGTTCCTAAGTGTTTGGACTTGGAAATTTAAGAGCAAATTGTAATAATTTGCTCAGGACAGCCGCAGTAACGTGATTTTAGAAAATCACTATAAATGTTTGGTGTGGAATTATAGGCTAAATAAAATATACAATCAAAGCTTAATTAGTCTAGTTTCTTATAAAAGAGACCGTGTAAGCAAAGGAATTTCCTATAAAGAGATATTTAAAGTTGTGTGAGACGGTGTCAGAATGACTCCGAAATCCCCTGTTCTGTTTTAAGAAAATCACTATAATTTGTACAAAAATGGTTACAAGATAAAATTTATATGCTTAGACTCCTTAATGAGTCTAGTTTCAAATGAAATCAAATAGAACATACTTTGAATTCTGTACAATGAGAAGTTTGATTCGTAGTGAAGACTGGTCAGATTAGTCAAACAGTGAAACAGGGGAAACTTTAAGAAAAATCTGGTATTGATTGGCCAAACCTAAAATTCTGAAAAATTTATGGATGAAAGATATACAAGTCTATATTCAGGGAAAATTAACGGCAAGTGATTTGGAGTCTTGTAGCTCCGGATATAAATAATTTAGTGACCATTGCTCAGGAAAACAGCTCGTAGTGAATATGTGATTTTGTTGTAAACATGGATAAAACTTGTTTTAGTTGCTCATAAGCTATTGATTAAACCCATACTTGAATTCTAAATCGTGATATTGTAAGTTTATGAGTATTCGAATATGAAATGATAGTATGGCGTAAAATTGAATTATTCATTGGAAAGTGATGGATGTAGATTCGGCCAAGACCAAGTCTGTACATGATAGTATATGTGGTATGTGAAGTATATTTGAATAAATGTGAAAGTGTATATATGTGATAAGACCTAATGGCCGATGTGATGAATGTGAAAGTGTATATATGTGATAAGGCCGAATGGCCAATGTGATGAATGTGAAAGTGTATATATATGTGATAAGGCCTAATGGCCGATGTGATGAATGTGAAAGTGTATATATGTGATAAGGCCTAATAGCCGATGTGATGGCCGATGTGATGAATGTGAAAGTGTATATATGTGATAAGGCCTAATGGCCGAAGTGATGAATGTGAAAGTGTATATATGTGATAAGGCCTAATAGCCGATGCGATGAATGTGAAAGTGTATATATGTGATAAGGCCTAATGGCTGATGTGATGAATGTGAAAGTGTATATATGTGATAGGGCCGAGTGGCCAACGTGATGGATGTGAAAGTCTATAAATGTGATAAGTCCCGAAGGGCATTTGTGTCAGTACTATATCCGGGTTAAAACCCTGCAGGCTTTATGCGAGAGTATTATCACTGATTAATGTCCGTAGGCTTCGTGCTCGTACTATATCTGAGCTCTCAAGACCCGATGACTACGTGTGGAGATTTTGTCCAGGTAAGCCCCGAACTAAAGGTTTTGCTGAAGATTCAAGTAAAGCGTAAGATTATATAACTTCACAGTAACAATTGGTAATAAATACGTTCAACGCGTTAAGTTGGTCAGGTATGTACTTTGAGATTATATTTAAGTTTGATTTAGACTAAATCACAAGGTCGTTATGTGATGCACATGTGAGTAAAGCAATAAGACTGTTCTATGATTATTGTGCATTTGGTCAATGTGGAAAGTCAAAAAAAAATATGTAATGTACCTATGATCATAAGAGGTCACTATCAAGTGAGAATTTATCTGCCTATTATATATGATGAGATGTGCATATTCGGTAAAGGGATGGTATGCCCGAAGGAAGAGTGAAATAAAAATACAAACAACTATGTTATAATTCGATTGTTATCTGTTGACACTGCTTAAAACTTACTAAGCATTATAATGCTTACTCCGTGTACTTTGTTTCCTCTGTTTTATAGATCTCATTTGGAAGCTACAGGCTCGGGGAACATCAGCAACTAGTCACACTATCACTATCCACTGTTTGGTACTGCTACGTTTTGGATTATCTTATGGCATGTATAGAATAGACTAGTAGTGAGAGGATATTTTGGTTAATGTATATAAGCCATGCGAAATGGCATCTTTTGAATGTGTACTTATAGAAGTTTAAATTGTATTCCTGACTGTCTTTAGTACTTATCTAAAGGAATGGTCAAAAAAAATTTACTGTTCTGATATGAGTTTCAAGACTGGTAATGCCCCTTTATCTATTCCGGCGACGGATACGGGATTGGGGTGTTACATTTATTGGTATCAGAGCTACGGTTTAGTGGATTCTAGGACTAACGTAGCACGCGCAAGTCTATTTATACATGCCATAAAGTGATAAATGATAGTGTGATGATTTTTGACTATTAAAATGTGTTTTCTGTAACGTAATGAATCTTGATCCCGACCGAGCTGTAGCAAGCTTCTGACTATGAGAATTTGCGATATAACTTCACTTAGATATGCCTGAATTATTAAGTTGATCAGGTGCGTATCATGTACTCGTATTTGAATTTCGATTTGGATTGAATTATAAGGGTATAAGTGATGCAATTTTGAAGGAGTGTTATGACTATAAATGTGATTTTTGTATGTGGCTATGGAACTGGAAGTTGAATGGTCGATAAGCATGTTGTGTTTGTATTCAAGTATTGTAAATGATATACTAATATGTATTGCTATATGTGTATATGTACATGAAAATTGAGAGTGATGTATCCGGGCTAAGTCCCGAAGAGCATTCGTGCTAGTGATGTATCCGGGCTAAGTCCCGAAGAGCATTCGTGCTAGTGATGTATCCGGGCTAAGTCTCAAAGAGCATTCGTGCTAGTGATGTATCCGGGCTAAGTCTCGAAGAGCATTCGTGCTAGTGATGTATCCGGACTAAGTTCCGAAGAGCATTCGTGCTAGTGATATATCCGTGCTAAACCCCGAAGAGCATTCGTGCTGGTGTTATATCCGAGCTAGGTCCTGAAGAGCAATCATGCTGGTGACGTGTATTCGGGCCTTCGTGCCTACTAGGCTTCGTGCCGGTAATTTGAGCAAAGTTTAAGTGTTCATTACTATACGAATTCAAATTTAAATGAGATGATATGTTTAAAAGTGTACATACATGATGTTTATAGACTTGGTTAAGTCATTTCAATGTGTAATAACGAATGAATAAGAGCACTATGTGTGTGAATGATTAGAGGCACTGTGTGTGTGCGAATTCCTTTAACCGAGCACTATGAGTGCGAGATCGGTCAGTGGGCACTAAGTGTGTGAAGTGGAATTCATGTAAGACCTCGTCTGGGACGAAGGCATTAATTTGAGATAGTGTGTAAGACCATGTCTGGGACATGGCATCGGCTCGATATGTGAGGATATGTAAGACCATATCTAGGATATGGCATTGTAAGAGCTATATGTGCTTAATGAGTATCCATAATGATTTCGAATGATTCAACGGGTATATTTAAGATGATAAATAAAGTAAGATCAGAATAAGTGATACAGGTATGTACGGAAGGTATGTGAAAATCAAATGAAAGTAAAAATTGGTGAGTTCATATTATATTATTATGTATACTAAAGAAGTGAATACGTAAAAAGATGGTGGATATGTTGTTAAGAAGTAAATTCATGTTATAAATGTGTTACGGATTTAGTCTATGGAATGCTTGGTATATGAAGTCATATGTGCTATTGCTAAATGACCCCTATTTTTTTTGTTAATCATATTCAAGAAATTATTTCGATTAAGTTCGACATTTGAAAGTCTGTAAGAATTTTTGAATGCTGATAATTTTGGATATATGGGTTATGTGCTAAAATAAACCCCATGCCGGTATACTATATGAGGCTTTATGCCAAATCGATTGTATACGGGTATCGTTAACGGTGATTGAATGTGCTAAATGAATTCAATGTTCAGGTATGTGGAAGTTGATTTCCTGTTGGGTTAAGTTGAATAGTGAGATATGATGGAGTTATAAAGGATATTTATTGGGATGTTTGAGTATATGTGTACTTTCAGTTAGATTACAGCTTATACATGAATGAAAATGTGGGTTACGAATACGTGGGTTGATGATGTGAATTATACATGTTAATATGTGCTTAATATGTGTTTGAAATGCATTTGTGAATTAAATCAAGTGATTATTGCTTATGAAATCAAGAAAATGAGATATATGTGCATACTTGTAGAAATGTTTATGTATTTGTTTTAAGATAAGAAAATGATTTTTATAGATCGATGCGAAATCAATAATGAATTACAATTGCTATCAATGAGCTAATGTCTTTGTGGATATAATTCAATAAGAGGACGTTATCCTAAACTATGCATCGGTAGAAATTTTCGGGGACGAAAATTTCTTAAGTGGGGGAGAGTTGTGATAGCCCTAAACTGACCCTAGTCGGAAAGTGGTTTCAGGACCACGAAACCGATTAAGAAATTAAAAGATATATTCCGTGTTTATAATGTGAGTAAATGCATGTGTGAAAGTTTCATGCATTAATTTGATTATCTTTATGTGAATTGAGTTAAAAAGGACTTATGTGAAAAATATTAAAATTGTGGTAGGTTGAAGTGTAGTGGTCAAATATTGCATGGCTTAAAATATGGGGATTTGCATTTCAAATTCCCCATTTTTATGTAAGTGGCCGGCCATGATGATGGTTGAATAGCCATATATGCATTATATATTATATTATAATAGTTAATGGTTTAAACTTTAAAATAAAAAAGGGGAAGCCATACATCCTTGCCTTGTGCTTGCCAAATGTTGAGAAAGAAAGAAGAAATATAAATATTAAATGATATTTGGCCACTACATAGGTAAGTGGACGGTAATGGACCACCATTTAAAAGGTTTTGATATTAAATTACAAAGATTAATTTAGTAATTGGCTTATTAAAATGAAATATAATAGAAGATGGTGATAAAAACAAAGTTACATCCATCCTTTCTTGCATTTTGCCGAAAAACATAAAGAAAAGAAAATGGAAATGAAGCTAGGGCATTCGGCTATGGTGAATGTATAGATTAAGCTCAAGAGCTTAGAGGACCAAAGTTGGATAAGGGAAGGGAAAAAGTGATCGAACAGCCGCCGAAATCGCTCGACCACATCCGAGGTAAGTTTTAAGTGACTAAATGTTGAGTAAATTCAACTATAATAGGATATAATGAGTTGATTTAATAAGATATGATGTGGCCATGATATGTCTTAAACTCAAATGGTAAGTTCCTAAGTGTTTGGACTTGGAAATTTAAGAGCAAATTGTAATAATTTGCTCAGGACAGCTGCAGTAACGTAATTTTAGAAAATCACTATAAATGTTTGGTGTGGAATTATAGGCTGAATAAAATATACAATCAAAGCTTAATTAGTCTAGTTTCTTATAAAAGAGACCGTGTAAGCAAAGGAATTTCCTATAAAGAGATATTTAAAGTTGTGTGAGACGGTGTCAGAATGACTCCGAAATCCCCTGTTCTGTTTTAAGAAAATCACTATAATTTGTAAAAAAATGGTTACAAGATAAAATTTATATGCTTAGACTCCTTAATGAGTCTAGTTTCAAATGAAATCAAATAGAACATACTTTGAATTCTGTACAATGAGAATTTTGATTCGTAGTGAAGACTGGTCAGATTAGTCAAACAGTGAAACAGGGGAAACTTTAAGAAAAATCTGGTATTGATTGGCCAAACCTAAAATTTTGAAAAATTTATGGATGAAAGATATACGAGTCTATATTCAGGGAAAATTAACGGCAAGTGATTTGGAGTCTTGTAGCTCCGGTTATAAATAATTTAGTGACCATTGCTCAGGAAAACAGCTCGTAGTGAATATGTGATTTTGTTGTAAACATGGATAAAACTTGTTTTAGTTGCTCATAAGCTATTGATTAAACCCATACTTGAATTCTAAATCGTGATATTGTAAGTTTATGAGTATTCGAATATGAAATGATAGTATGGCGTAAAATTGAATTATTCATTGGAAAGTGATGGATGTAGATTCGGCCAAGACCAAGTCTGTACATGATAGTATATGTGGTATGTGAAGTATATTTGAATAAATGTGAAAGTGTATATATGTGATAAGACCTAATGGCCGATGTGATGAATGTGAAAGTGTATATATGTGATAAGGCCGAATGGCCAATGTGATGAATGTGAAAGTGTATATATATGTGATAAGGCCTAATGGCCGATGTGATGAATGTGAAAGTGTATATATGTGATAAGGCCTAATAGCCGATGTGATGGCCGATGTGATGAATGTGAAAGTGTATATATGTGATAAGGCCTAATGGCCGATGTGATGAATGTGAAAGTGTATATATGTGATAAGGCCTAATAGCCGATGCGATGAATGTGAAAGTGTATATATGTGATAAGGCCTAATGGCTGATGTGATGAATGTGAAAGTGTATATATGTGATAGGGCCGAGTGGCCAACGTGATGGATGTGAAAGTCTATAAATGTGATAAGTCCCGAAGGGCATTTGTGTCAGTACTATATCCGGGTTAAAACCCCGCAGGCTTTATGCGAGAATATTATCACTGATTAATGTCCGTAGGCTTCGTGCTCGTATTATATCCGAGCTCTAAAGACCCGATGACTACGTGTGGAGATTTTGTCTAGGTAAGCCCCGAACTAAAGGTTTTGCTGAAGATTCAAGTAAAGCGTAAGATTATATAACTTCACAGTAACAATTGGTAATAAATACGTTCAACGCGTTAAGTTGGTCAGGTATGTATTTTGAGATTATATTTAAGTTTGATTTAGACTAAATCACAAGGTCGTTATGTGATGCACATGTGAGTAAAGCAATAAGACTGTTCTATGATTATTGTGCATTTGGTCAATGTGGAAAGTCAAAAAAAAATATGTAATGTACCTATGATCATAAGAGGTCACTATCAAGTGAGAATTTATCTGCCTATTATATATGATGAGATGTGCATATTCGGTAAAGGGATGGTATGCCCGAAGGAAGAGTGAAATAAAAATACGAACAACTATGTTATAATTCGATTGTTATCTGTTGACACTGCTTAAAACTTACTAAGCATTATAATGCTTACTCCGTGTACTTTGTTTCCTCTGTTTTATAGATCTCATTTGGAAGCTACAGGCTCGGGGATCATCAGCAACTAGTCACACTATCACTATCCACTGTTTGGTACTGCTACGTTTTGGATTATCTTATGGCATGTATAGAATAGACTAGTAGTGAGAGGATATTTTGGTTAATGTATATAAGCCATGCGAAAATGGCATCTTTTGAATGTGTACTTATAGAAGTTTAAATTGTATCCCTGACTGTCTTTAGTACTTATCTAAAGGAATGTTCAAAAAAAAAAATTTACTGTTCTGATATGAGTTTCAAGACTGGTAATGCCCCTTTATCTATTCCGGCGACGGATACGGGATTGGGGTGTTACAATTATCAAATGTCATCTCATTTCAGTAAATATCATTCATTCACATTCAATTTGTACTTAAATCGAGCATACAAAGTTTAAATCAAGTATTCGAGACTAAATCGATAACATTTGAAAAATTTGGGAAACTTAGAAAATTTTCTTGAAAACAGAGGTCACACGCCTGTGTGCCCAGGCCGTGTACCTCACATGGCCACTAGACACACCAGTGTCATAGGCCGTGAGGAAACAGTGCATACATACTGACTTGGGTCACACGGCCGACCACATGCCCGTGTGTCAGCCCGTGTACCACACATGACCAATAGACATGCACGTGTTTCTAGGCCATGTAACTCATTGACTTATTTTAACTAAGCTTCAGTAGACACACGGTCAAGTCTCACACCCGTGTGCTCAACCGTGTGGAAGAGAAATAGGCTTATTTAAGCCACTTTTCCTCACCCAAATTCAATCACCTTTAAGCATACATATAACACCATACTCGCATTCAATTTGGCAGCCAAAACAACCATTTCAAAAACACATTATGTGCCATTAAAAATCCTAGCATCTATATATTCAAATTAATACCATTTGTGCAATCAAACACATACCAAACCAGTATGACTTGTAAGCTAATATATGCATATAATCTATTCAATAATTCAAACAATTTGCATATCTTCATCTCATCAACTACTTGCCAAAACATGCCATATTTAATACACATATACATAACCAATATTTAACTAAGTTAAGCCAAATCACATGGCTTAAAGACATCGATGCATATAAGCTTCAATAGTTAAAATAACTCATACATCTCATATCATCAACTAGCCTATACATGCCATATTACCAATTTCAAAAAGTTCAAAAATACCAAATCAATTTCTGGATAGTGTGATGAAATCTTTGATGACTACCAACCCGAGCAAGCTTTCAAATCACTGTAAAATACAAAAAATAAACAGAGTAAGCTAATAAGCTTAGTAAGTTCGTATGACTAGTATGTACTATATACAATTCAACAATTTATTCAGAATTAGAAAAACATGAGGACATATAAATCAGCTCTATCAAAATCAAACATGTAATACAATAACAACCTGGTAATTCCTGTATGTATTCATCGGTTTTCACTTACATATCATATGAAATTATTAAATATCACTTACTTGTCGAGTGTGTCATGTATACCTGAACTGATTCATATCATCATTTCAATTCTCGTACCGTTAACTTCTACGTTGAACCATGGAAATAACATCGAATATTTTGTATCTTGCACACTAATGGGCATATATGTGGTTAAACCACCTATAACTCGATTCACATATATAACAATTGTTCGTATGTCATTATAACCTATATTACCATTTCAATACAATCCAACCAAATTTGCTAAATGCATAAGCATATAAAATCATCAATACCATGTAATTCACATAACATTATGGCAATTCATTTCTATTTGTATAAACTGTAATTCATTCATATAAACACATATCTTATTCATACGATCAATAACAGTAATTTTGCCTGCTGAATCTATTAGAATATCGAAGAATACTTGGGTGATACACTCTAAGTGTATTAATCGATAATCCGTCAATTCATTATCATTTATGCTCTTTCGAGTAATGATCGGTAAGCTCCTCTTGAGCTGATGAAGAATAAGCTCTATTAAGCTGAAACGGTAAGCTCTATCGAGCTGAACAATAAGCTCTTACGAGCTGATATATCGGTAAGCTCAAGTGAGCTGTGGTGAGTCCGCAACAATGCAGGAGCTCAACCAAAATAGTAACCATAGTGACATGTCACTCGTATTCTATGATTTTCTAAAGTTCGAACGGGGCTCGGTATTATGCAACTTCATCATTTAAGTATTTAATGATCTTATCAGATCATATACATTCAATTCAATTAAAGATATACATTTAAATACTCAATTTGCATACTCAATGCATATGATCAATAACATTTGTGGCATTTCACTTCCATTCATGTAAACAGTAATACAATCATATAACCGGTAATTCAAATTTCTAGTGGATTATTCATTCAACTTATACACATACATTTTAAATAATTACATGTATTTAATAATTCAGTTCTATCTATACGAACTTACCTCGAGTTGCCCGAATAAAACTATTGTCTATTCCTCTATTTTTCGTTTTCCCCGATCTAGTTCCGGTAATTCTTATGTTGATCTAGACATAGTATCAAATTCAGTATATTAACTTCCAAATTATTTAACTTAACATATAATACACAATTTGAAAAAATTACACTTCTACCCCTAATGTTTTACATTTTTACAATTTAGTCCTTATCTTGTAAAATTGCAAATTCATGAAATTTAAGCACAACCCATGCTAGCTAAATTTTACCCATACTACTAGCAGCCCATATTTTCAATTTAATCCACATCTAACCATGAATTTTACACTTTACTCAATTTAGTCCTTAATTGACATTTTTGTCAAAAATCACTTTATAAAACTTGTTAATCTAGCTTCAAACATTAATAATCTATCATAAAACATCTAAACAACCAAGAATTCAACAATGGCATCATTCAAAATCTATAGCAGTTTCGAAAATAAAGGTACGGGTTAGCTAGATTAAGTTGCAACGAGCTTAAAAACATAGAAATCATTGAAAACCAAGCTAAAATTGTACCTTAATCAAGCTAATAGTGTGCCGAACCCAAGAACTTTTCCATGGCTATTTTCTTTGTTCACTGTCGGTGAAATAAATGAGAAAATAAACTTAAAATTGTTTTTGTTTTATTTTATTAACCTTATTTACCAATTTACTAAATTAACCTTTAAAAAATATTAAAAATTACACCATTTTCCATTCTATCATCATATACTAACCAAAATTGGCCTATTTATCACTTAAGGACCTTTATTTTAATATTTTGTAGCTATTTGAGACTTTTAGCTAATAGAGCACAAGTTTTACGCTTTACGCGATTTAGTCATTTTTACCGAATTAACCACTTAAACGGTAAAATTTCTTTATGAAATTTGTATACTATCATTATATCATGCTGTAAAACTTATTAAAATAATAAAATAAATATTTTGATTTTGGATTTGTGGTTTTAAAACCACTATTTCCATTTGACTAAAAAATAGGTTGTTACAAACCCGTTAAGATTCCTTTATGGAAATGGGAACGAGTGAGATGGACTTCGTTAGTGGGTTGCCCCTAACACCCACTAAGAAGGATTCTATTTGGGTCATCATGGATCAATTGACCAAGTCCGCTCCTTTCGTTCCGGTTCGGACAGACTATTCTCTGCAGAAGTTAGCAAAGCTTTATATCTCCAAGATAGTTAGGCTGCATCGGGTTCCTGTTTTGATTATTTTTGATAGAGATCCTCGCTTCACTTCTCGGTTCTGGAAGAAATTACATGAGGCTTTGAGTTCAAGATTAGATTTTAGTACTACATTCCATCCTCAGACCGATGGTCAATCTGAGAGGGTGATTCAAATACTGGAGGATATGCTTCAGAGTTGTGTGATTGATTTTTGAGGTAGTTGGGAGGATTATCTACCACTAGCTGATTTTGCCTATGATAACAATTTCTAGTCTAGCATTCAGATGGCACCTTATGAGGCTTTATATGGTCGTAAGTGTCGTATCTCGCTATGTTTGACTGAGTTGGGTGAATGACGGGTTTTGGGTCCTGAGTTGGTTTTTGAGACTGAAGAAAAAATTAGACTGATTCAGGATCATCTGAAGGTAGCCTCTGATAGACAAAAATCTTATACAGATATGAAGAGGCATGATATTGATTACTTGGTGGGGGACTTCGTGTTTCTTATGGTTTCTCCAGGGAAGAAAGTTCTGAGATTCGGTCGTAAGGGCAAGTTGAGCCCTAGGTTCATTGGGTCGTATCAGATTCTGAAGCGTGTAGGACCGGTTGCTTATCGGTTGGAGCTATCTCCAGAGTTAGACCGTATCCATGATGTGTTTCACGATTTGATGTGGAGGCGGTATCGGTCTGACCCATCTCACATTGTCTTAGTTGAGGAAATTGAGGTTAGGCCAGATTTGACTTTTGAGGAAGAGCTGGTTAAGATTCTAGATCGAGACGTTAAGATTCTAAGGAGGAAGTCCATATTGTTAGTGAAGGTTCTGTGGCAGAATCATGTCACTGAGGAAGCTACGTGAGAACCTGAGGACTCTATGCGTCAACAGTATCCTTACCTATTCTGATTAGGTAAATTTTGAGGTCAAAATTTCTTTTAGGGGGTAGAATTATAACATCCTGATAAATTTGTTTCTTCTTCTATAAATATCTGACACAAGTGTGAATGTGCTTCAGTTGTTAAGTGTTCTGGGTATGTGTGTGAGGTCTTGGTTTAAGTCCCACTTCTGTCAATTTTGTTATTTTTTGATCCAAGCCTTATCCTTGTTCACTGGGCTTATATTAAATTGCCTGTAAATTCATATCAGAATGAGCCTGCTAGTTCAAGTGGTGAGGAAATTGGTGTGTTGGGGATCTTGTGTTCGAATCCCTGCACAAGCGTAGATATTATTTTTGCTCAGTTATTGGAAACACGAAAATATACACACTTTTTCATGCCCTTTTTAACTCAAATTCATGCAGTTTTGGTAAAATTATTGTCAAAAAATATATAAATATTATAAAATAATTATTTTTTACTTAAATTATTAACGTAATTAATTTTAATTAATTTTATAATAAATTTTAATTAGTTTTGATTATTTTTGACAGAATTGCACCAAGGGCGAGAATTGGCTCGGCAAAAACAACTAGAAGCGCAAAACTGAGAAGCAATTTTTGAGGCATCGAGATGAATGAATTTTTCAGCTAAAGACAGTCCAAATTATGTGTATTAATTCATCATATAATTAATTTTAATTTTAATCCAATTTAATTTGGGTTAAATAAATTATTATTAATTAATTATGAAAAGTGGCCCAATTGAGTCGAACCAAGTGAACCGAACCGACCAAGAAGTGGACAGCCTAAAACCATCCATATGCTGACCCAAATCAGATTATTGGCTGATTATTTAGCTTGAAAAGAGGCCCTTGAAGACTTGTTCAAGTTGCAAACAAACCCCTCCACAATTGGCAGCTTTATAGATTTGCCACAAGCCTAAATTAGCAAAGTTGAAACCATCACCCTTGCCAAATGTGTGGCCAACCAAGGGAGGGCTCTTCGGCTGATAATTTTAGCTATTTTTAGCAGCCCTCTTCAGCTATAAAAGCCCCCTTAGGCTGGTCATTTGAAAGACACTTTAAGCATTCACATCTTTTCTCTCTTCTTTCCACTTTCTCTTTTCTTTTCCATTCAAAATTCTCTTGCTCTCTTGCCGATTCTTCCTTTTCGAAAAGGTGCATTCATCAGCCATTTGGAGTAGCAATTAAGTTTTCATAGCATCCTTGATCGACGAGGACAACGGAGAAGGAAGAACGGAGTAAACGAGTCAAGCCACAAAAAGCACCGGATTTGGTTCTTGTTCCCTATCTCTTTAATTTTTGTTGTTGTTATATGAACATATCTATGAATATTTATGTTGTTGGAATGGTTAATTTAATCAATTTAGCTTGAATTTAATTCATGTTAGGTTGATTGTATTTCGTTTGCTAAAATTGTTAAAATTATGTTTATGTTGTTATAGGCCTCGGTAAGATGCTTGGTTAAGTAAAATCATACTAAGTTACTCTTGCATTACAATTGTGAGGTAGCTAATGAATTAATTATTTAAACGGATTGAAATTGTAATTAATGGACACAGTACTTAATCAGTGCATGTTTAATCATCTAAGGTAGCTAAGGGTTAAATTAGCAATGGTATCTGACGATACAATTGCCTTGCATAACTTGCAAGATTATTGTGATTAAACTGTTTCAAGGTAGGGATATCTTGTTACCTCACATAGTCTTTTATGTGCTTATTAGATTTAATTAACCGTTTGAACATAGGGATATGTACAAGAGATTATTTCAATTTAATAAGTATGTATGTGCAATAACATATTTTCTTATTAAGATTAGTTAATAGATGAATGAATTTTGGTAGCTAAGTATGTTCATAAGTTAGCAAATTACCGAGTTTCTGTGAATTTATTCGTAACAATATAAACATGAGTTTAATAATTCTAAGTTAAGAAATGTAATTAATCTAACACAATTATGTCATCTTGGTTAAAATTGTATTTTGAAATAGTGCATTTGAGATTTATTTATTTAGTTTACTTAGTTTAAAATCTTAGTTTTTAATCACCCTCTTCAAACAAAATATTTTTCTTCACCAAAGTGTTTTAAATAGCATTCATAAATAATTCTTTTCACAGTCCCTGTGGGTACGATAACTCGAAATTTACTTGTCACTTTATTACTTGTTGCGATTGTGTACACTTACACATTTCTGACGTTCCAGTTATCTAAAAGAGTTTCGGTGGAGCCAAACTTCTGAGGTAGTTGTGAGTAGTGGGTTAATGGGAGAGATATGGGGGATTGTGATATTATCTTTATTCTATTTTTATTCTTTTTTTTTTCAAAAATTTTTTTCTCTCTTTAAGAATTCAGACATGAGTTTCTTCCTCATTTCTTTTCTCTTTGGCAATCTATGCAAATTTCCTCTTGTTCATCATGCTATACTTGTTTTTGTAGTGCTTGCCATAGGTTTTAGGTAAGAGGGTTACTTCTGTTTCAATTTTCAGCAATTGTTATATATACCTTTTCTTGTAATGTGATTTCAGAATAGTTAGGGGTTTGATTCTTGAAGAATCCTTGTGTAGGAGAAGGTGGTGGTGAAAGAAATTTGATTTGACAGTTTAATCATGTTGTTATCTGTGCTAGTTGACGGTAAGTTACTTACGTAGTTTCAGGATTTTATGGTAACTCATAAATTGGTTGCTAAGTGATCAATGGATTTCTGTTTCTTAGGTTTTGGAGGACTCGGGGTTGCTGTAGCAACTTAAACGAACCAGGTGTGTACCTAAAATGCAGAAAAAAGAGCTTCAGCAAAAGCCAAAAAACCTTATTATCGACGCTACACGGGCGTGTGGCTGGCCGTGTGCGAGACACGGCCATGTTATCAACGTGGGCATGACCGTGCGCAAAACACAGCTGTGTGATGGCTTGAGTGTGGCCTTGTGGGCCACACAGGTTAGGCCAAGTTGGGCATGTAGGCCCACACAAGCATTCCACACAGGCTTGTGGGTTTTTGGGCAAGGCCGTGTGGGCTAAATGGGAAAACCACATGGGCATGTGGGCCCATATTTATGAAATTTCCCCTAGGGTCTTACGATCGTTCCAATCGATTATGGGCATATCGTAGGGTCGATAAGGGCTAACCAAACCCTAAAACTATAGATTTGATAGCCTGATAATCTGTTCTGAGTATGATAATGCTATGCATGTCTGATTATTTCGTTATATGTATATAAGCATGTTGAGCATGTTTAATTTGTTATTTTTGTATCTATTTTCTGTATCTGTTTTGGGGTGGGATTTGTATATGTGGAGGATGTGTTCTGTGTGGCAATCATCGCTTATATTCTGGCAGCTTGGCTGCACATTATCTAGTACGTGTCATAATGGCACGATATGGTGTGCAGGGTTGGGTGGGTGTTTTTAACCCTACATAGTGTGACGGGATGGTCAAAGTTGGTGTGTAGAGGATGGGGGTAGGATTCTAATTATCTGATCTGTATATCTGTCTCTGTTATCTGAATCTAAAATGGGCATGAGCTTGATAATGTACCTGATTATATCTGAGGTTTCTGCATGTTTGCATGTTTATTTCTGTTGGGTTACACACTAAGTTTATGTAAACTCACCTCTGTTTGTCTGTTCTGTTCAAGTAATCCACAGACTTAGATGGATTGATGTGGTGGAGTCTTGTGGTGACCACTAGTTTATGAACCAAATTTAAATAAAGGTTTTATTTACTTAAAGGATATTTCTGGGAGTTTTGTATTAATTGGACTCTCCGGACTGTTGATTAAATTTCTGGGATTTGGATTTTTGTTTAATATTTTGTTTGGACAACCCATTAAAACACGATTTTTACTAAAACAAAGGCTTTCCAAAATACGATCTGCTTTCTTGAAATACAACGATCGTAAGCTTCCTCTATTTAACATGTTTTAAGGCAAGATAATTAATTGAATAAATGTTTTGACAATGTTTATAAATAGATAAGAGTTGAAAAACTGGAAAGGTTTTTTTCATATAAACTTCGTTAATAAAACCCATTCTTTGTGACACATTTGGATTCGGTCATAACGTCTAGGCCGGGTTTGGGGTGTTACACGGATCAACTCTAATAAAAAAACTTAAGTTTTTCGGTTTAACTCGAGTATGAATTACATAATTTGAGTTACCTAAAAATCTGAATAAGAAAAGGCGAAACTACTCCGTTTTGATAAATGTTTACCTTTTCTAAAGTTAAAAGTCAAAACCATTAAGTTACAAGGCAAAACTATGTTGTTTTGATAAATGTTTACTCATTAAGTTAAAAGGCAAAACCATTATATTATTTATGTAGTTAAATAATTTTGTACTTCGTTTACTAGTTAAATAATTGGTTCACGTAAACGCAACATTAAGTATAAATAATAGGATTCGTTAACTCGACTCGATTTGACTCGAAATATTTTGATTTGATTTGATCCGTTTTGAAAAAAATCTAATTCAGTTTAGTTGCTAAAATAGGATTCGTCAACTCGACTAACTTGAAATTTTTTTACTCGATTGACTCTGCTCGATCGAATACTCACCCCTAGTTCTTAGGCACCTATTTTTTAGGTGTGAACATTTCCCAAGTGTTAACACTATAACACCCCATACTTGACCCGATTGACTGGTCTGATTTATGAGGTACCACATTTGTTACCAGAGCAACTACGATTAAATTAAGTAATATATGCATATGGTACTATAAATAATTATTTTCAGGTCTTATACGAGCTTATGAAAGCCCTAATGCTAACTCGAGATGAAATTAGGACTGAATTGTAAAGAATTCAAATTACAGGGTTGACGTCGCAACATGAGGGAGTTCCTCGTTGCGACGTTAAGAACACGTTATCATGACAACGACGTGGCATACTGTCTCTGAAAATTTCTTTTTGTTTAACAACCTGCAACCTTCCAAACCAATTTCTAAACACAGAATCATCATAATCAACAAATATATGCAATATGCTCACAACAATTTATGCAATTCAATGCCTTTTCCAACATTAGGCCAATAACTTATAACCTACAACTATATATCTACAAAAAATCATTCAAACTATTTACAATCTCACCTAATTCACCATGTTCATCTATATTTGCAACATTTCATACCAATTCACACCACATTTAAATCCATTTACAAGCTATATTAATTTAACTATATACATATATTAACCTTTATTATCTAAAAGTGGAAACAAGCATAGTTTAGCACCAAAATTGACTCAACCTAGGTACATGCCAAATAACTAATGAAAGAAGGTACGCAAACGTCATTAAGTTTGGGATCTTTAACTGGATGCTGAAGTCAATGCTCAAGATTTTGAATTGGACCTAAAGTGCACATGGAAAACAAACCGTACGCTAAGCAAAATGCTTAGTGGTAAATCTATGGTTCAAAATAAAAAAATTATACTTATTGTTAGAGTTGTGACTCAAATTCTTATTAAAATAAAATACAAGTGGCAAGATAGGGAAAAAAAATTGTACGGTACAGGCTGCACAAGAAGAATCCGTATAGAAGTTTACTTCCTTTGTTTGATATTGATTTGAATAAGGTGTTTCAACCTTATTACATTACGTCTATTAGATGTTGATTAGAATAAGTTTTTCTAAACCTATAAATAGACGTAATCTATTCTCATTGTAATCATTTGAATTCGACATAATGAATTTTCTTCTCATCTGCCCGTGGTTTTTTTTCCCAAAAGGGTTTCCACATAAAATCTGTGTGCTCTATTTTTCTCTCTGTTCTTGCTATTATTGACATTCTATTTTTACACTTATGAATATGCACACATTTAATTCATACTCAATATTATGCCATTTTGTATCAAACACTTTCACTACTATATACACATGCATAAAATCCATATTACATACCAATTTACTATGATAGTACTAAAATTTACCATTTCCCTTTTATTGTATATAATACTTATTCATCTACTACCATTAATATGTATTCACATACACTAAATTTATATAAAGATTTCAACCATTTCCTGGCCTATTGGCTTATAGTTATTCACTTGGTCCTCAAGCCTCGTTTTTTACTCATTTTGCATAATCTTTTGTGTGCTAACATATATCAAATATCATATATCAATTGTATTCTGTTCATATACCATATAGCCAAATCATATTTTATGACCCTATTAACCAGATACGGACTTAGAACAGATACACAGATCTGTCACCCTGGGTTGCCCGACAACGATGACGCTGAACATGTACATATTACCACCCCAGATTGCTCGAAAATGATGGATTTCTCAATTTGGTTAAACTATCACAGCGAATTGCCTGAAAAAAATGACTCAAAGCATACAAATTACCACCTTGAATTGCTCGACAATGATGGTTTTCAATTCAATATCCTGACCCTATGGCATGCCAATTATATCTGACTCGGTCTGAACAGCTAATAGGGTATTCAATTCTGATTTATTATATATAGTTCAACTTACATTCCAATATTCGCTACCCATCAGTATTTCACAATTTCATAACATATATAACATGTTTCAACATAGTTTCATATCAATTAACACATATCAAGTTAACCAAGAATATTGTACTTTATTTAATTTAGTCCATATTTTGATATTCAATCTCAATCATAGTAAATCAATTTAAATAGCCATTACCAACTCACTTTGATACCATGTAATGCAACATGTCATATGTAATAATTAAATTGGTCTTGAATCATAGAAATAGAAATCGAAATTCTGAGATACTCATCAATGACTTTGGATTTTCCTTTCCCCCTCGACGGCTTTGGGTCAATGTTAGCTAAGAATAATCACAAAAAATATGTTACTATTAATTTCTAACAAATTCACAATTAATCATCAATTATACAAGTTCTGCAATTTACTCAATTTAGTCTCTAAAATTGAAACAAGCATAACTTTCAATTTAAAACTTCAGATTGAAATCTGATTTCACAATTACACATTTGGGACCTCCTATTCCTTATTATTATTGTCAATTTTACGTTTTATTTAGTTTGGTCCCTAATATACAAAATTATCAATTAAACTTTACAATTTAGTTCTTTTTCACATCTATGCTTAAAATTTATCAATTAAACACCAATTTCTTCATGAAATCAACAATGGAAACTTTCAAAAATTTTAATAGTTTTGTAAATTGGTACATGGGCTAGCTAAATCAAGCTCTCATGACCTCAAAAACATATAAATTACAAGAAAATGACTTAGTTGATCTCACCAAATAAGAATAGAAACTTTGAAACCTTTGGAACAATTTGCTTTGTTTTTTATCTTAAACATTCAGGCATAGAAAATATGGAGAAGATGAATCTTCTATTTCTTTCCACCTATTTTTTTATACTATGATTAAATGGTTAATTTAACTTAATAAGCCTTATTATAATTAAATTATTAGTCACATAATTTTATTTTCCACTAACTTATAATCTTACATGGTATAATTGCTATTTTGAACCTTTGGTTATTTGCAATTTAAGTCCCAAGCCATTTTCTAATTAAAAATCTATAGCAATTATACTTTACAATTTAGTCCCTAAGCGTTAATTAATCACAATTTCAGCTAAATTGATTATCAAAATTCCAATTCACTCTTATAATAACTTCTTAAATATCTTTAACGAACCCGATTTAGGGAAATAGGGTCCTAAAACCATACCATTAGAAACTGGATCGTCACAAACACACTCTCAAGGAAATAAAAGGCCCACTTGACCATAACAACCTTTTACTGATCGAATAAATAATAGAATGGCCCTTACCATGAATATTCTTCATGTTTGTGAATATCTTTTTCACATTCGAAGGGATAAAGCATTTATCCTGCCATGTCACGTTAGTGGATAAGAGGACCTCTTCTATAAATAACTTCCAATCGATAAAGAAGAGATCAACTTTTCAACTCTAAAGTTATTCTGAGCAAGTATCCTCTCCTTCATTAATCAACCTATCTTTTTATTCTTTTTCGGCTCTCTACCTCATCAGGTGAATCCACCTGTACAGGACCACCACTTACTCCTTTTTACTATATTTCCCTGTTGTACTTTGTATCAACAATTGGTACCTTACAATAACTTCCTCTCAAAATGATGCAATTCTCAACCCCTTAAATCCTGCCAGCTCTTCTAATTAAGCGACTGGCAACAACCCCACTAGCACTGAGCTCCATTCAAATTAAACCCGCTCCTTCTACAACCCAAACAATAACTTATCCCACTATCAACTCCCTTGAAGCTCTCATCCAGTTTATGACCTCTCTTAATGTTCCTCTACTCACTTTTTTGGTTAACCTCGCCACCGTCACTCCACTAGTCACCCTAAGCACTTCACTCTTTTTTAGATCTCCTCCATAAGATCCTAAGGACCAACTTTTGTGAAAAATTCTCTCCTATTTGGTGACTCCTCCTTCTCAACCTATTGTTATTGCCACCAATGCTGACCAAGCCTCCTAACAAAACAAGTCTTTGGCCTTCAACACCAAGTCACTGAGATGTAAGAGAAGATGCTTATCATGAAAGAACAAATTCTAGCCTAGAAATAACAATTTAAAGAGCAATAAGAGAGCTAAAACCTGTTATATCTATAGAATGATTGTAATGAGTAATTGATTGTAGAGCTACGAGCAACCAAGGATGCTGCTGAGGACGCCAACTTACCACTCCCTTCCATTCGAAAGCTTTGGCTCGTCCTATTTTTTATAGGAATCGGAAAGACAATAATGATGATGAAGCTATGAAGGAAGTTCAACCTATTAACTGTCAAAATTGGGGGGCCATAACAAAGTAGCTTCCGTTGAGGAGTAAATAGAAGCCTTCAAGTTAAAGTTGCTGCAAGAAGTCAAAGGTTCCAGTTCTATAAAGCTTTGTGGAGTTATCTTACAATGAGTCGTTGGCTGTATTAGTTTTGACTCCCAACATCTTTGCTTCATTCAAATTCCCCAAGTTATCTTACAATGAGGTGGGTGATCCGAAGGACCATCTTGCCCATTAAAACAACCACATGAATATGTTTGGGCTTCTAATTATCTTAAGTGAAGAGCCTTCTACATGACTCTATCTAACACTATCCGAAAATAATTTAAAAATGGTTACCTTGATGTACTCTTGGTCTAATTACCATGCTTGTAACGCCCCAAAAATATAGGGTCTGTAATTTTGCATGGTTTGACACAAATTGCATGTTTGGTGTGGTGGTTAAGTGAATTGGGTGTGTTTGGGGATGTCTGGGAAGTCCTGAGTTCAAGCTCAAACTTTTACAAAATTTTTTATTTTGCTCTTAAAAGAATTTGGGTATTGACTCATGGGCTTTATAAATGGTTGTGGTTGTTTTGTGTCACAAAAAGCTTTGTGGCGTAGTGGCAAGTAGCGTGTGGAGCATCTAAGAGGGCATGGGTTTGAATCTTAGGTAATGGAAAAGGGGATTTTATTTTATGTCTCTGTGGCATAAAAGGTAGAGTTGGATGCAAACTCTGCAGAGGTGGTTGGAGACTTGGTCAAAAGGGATTTGGATGAAAGTTGGTGAGGATTTTGGAGGAGGAAAAAGTGGAGAGATAAGAAGGAGAAAATCGTGGAGCTTGGGTGGGAAGGTGTTGGCCAAATTTGAGACTCTTTGGGGTTGAGTATCCGACACGGGGGAACACTTTAGGGAATTTCTCCTTTCTTTTGGTAGTGCCTTATAGGTATAGGAACAAGAGGGCTTTGCATTTTTGTTGTTTTTTGGTAACTTTTCTCTTGAGTTTTGTTGTTTCCTCTCTACATTTTTGGTACGTCTCTAACCATATGGGTCTTCTCCCTCTCATTTATCTTGAGACCGTCAAGCCTCTCTTTTGTAACTTATTATTGGCCGAACATCTCCACCTTCCCCCTCCTTCATTTGTTTTGCTTGGTCGAATATCTTTCTGATCCTTCACCACTCTCCTACTTACTCTCAATTGGGTTTCCCTTCTTGGAGCCTTGGCCGAATACCACTTGCCTCCTCTCCCTCTCCACTCATTTGGGTTTTTCTCTGTGCTAGCCGAATATCCCCTTTCTAAGCCGAATCTCTCCCTACTTTGATCAACGTAATTGAGTTTCCTCTTGGATTACCAAATTCTTAGCATTAGCTGAGCCTTGCTATTGCTATCACCAATGTGTGGGTTCACATTTGTGCTGTTCCTCTTTCTTTTTACTGTGCTATAATATCCTCCCTCTCTAATCCCTTCCTTTTTATCGACTATTGTCAGGAGTGCATTCGTGGCATTGCGTGCCTCGATTGTAGGTTGTGTTGGGGTATGCCAAATGCTGCTATCCTCCTCTCTTAGTCCACGTTTCGGTAAGAAGTGCACTTGGTTTAAGTTGATTACATTTAAGGTTATTTAACAAATTAGAGTTTAACGCAGATCATTGCCAAAAAGTGAGTGATCGTTGGTTAGGTGTGGATTGAACCCTACTTGTTTTTATCAAGGTAAGCGGTATGTATTGTTGGGGGATTAAGAGTTTATAAGAGGGTGGTTAACCCGAGTGATTGAGGACTTACATTGGATCAATATTTTGGATCAAGGTTGGGCGCTTGGTGATTGACATTCTCCTCTCCAAAAGGTGTGTAATCGTACACCAAATCTTGCTACTATCGAAACATTGGATAAAGATGTGTATTCACACCGCTACATTACAACAAATCGGCAAAAGCAAAAAATCCGAAAAGCTGAAACTTCGACATTTGAGGCCTCACGAGCGTTCGAACGCCTATGTGGTAAACTGAGCCCACAAATCAAGGGTAATATACTGTAGAGGCTGCGAGCATTCTCGTGGGCTTGGGCCATTATGGGCCTCGTTGGGTCGGGATAGGCCAAGTGGGCCCAATGGGGCTCGTGGGCGCCACACGGATAAAATTTATGGTAAGTGAAAAATAATGGAGTGGGCTATGGTGATCGCATAGTCGCGACTGAATTTGGGCTAAATGGGCTACAGGAGCGTATGGGCCCTGGGCCCATTTACACTATTTTAGCCATATGGGCTATTTGAGTCGTTCGAGACGACTGTAGACTTTTTGAAGGGTCATTATCTGTACTGAGACCTTAAAATTAGTTAAATGACTGAAATACCCGTAAGGGGTAAAATTACTTTTTACCCCTAACCGATGAAATGACCATTATACCCCTAGTGATAGGTTAATTGATGTGTGTATGACATTTATATAACTGGTTTGAGTACGACATACATGTAATGTTTATGACACGACATACTACATGGGGTTGGGTTTTCGATTTGGAGGAAGTACTGTATTAGTGGCTTTGCCACATAATTACTGCTCTGGTGGCTTTGCTACGTTTACTGTTATTAGTAGCATTGCTGCGTTACTATTAGCAGCTTCACTGTGATATTGGTGTGTTGGCTGGGTGGGTCGATTTAATCCCCACATGGTGTGTTGGTTGGATTGGGTGGGTTACATGTCTGCACTGTACTGATACAGAATTGGGCTTAGGCCCACAATAGAGCTAAGGCTTACATTGTACTGATGCTGAATAGGGCCCAGGCCTAGACTGTTACTGCATGCATTGTTTACTGTTTGACTGATAGGGGATTACACACTGAGTTTTCGTAAACTCACCCTTTCTTTTAACTGTACAGGTAATCCTCAGCCTTAGACGGTTTGGAGCCGCGAGGGACTCGGAGGTGGCTACACGATTACTGATGTTCTACTTTTGACTTTATTTACTCAAATTTCGTATTAGATTTTTGGTTATGTAATAAGGCCATTTGAGGTTTTAACTTTTATTTGGGCTTTGATTTCTTACCTTAAACTACTAGACTAGGAAAAGACAAGTTTTCAAACCAATTATTATTTTCAAAAACATATGTTTTAACTTCTTAAATTTAAATTAACTTCCGCAACTGAAAGAAGTTTTCAACAAAATAATTAAGGATATCTTTAGAAGTGACTAACTTTTCAATGAACCATGCTTTTAAAATTATACGAACACTAACTGAGACTTTACACAAGCTTTAAATAGTAAGAAGGGTTTTTCAATGGAAACACGATTTTGAAGAACACTTTGATGTGACACGCTAAATTCGGCCATAACGTCTAGGTCAAGTTTGTGGTGTTACATTTATTGGTATCAGAGCAAGTTTACAAAACTCAGTTGTGGAATTGGTTTTTGAAAATTTGAATTTTAAACGTCGTGATTGGAAATGTGGCACACCAAGTCTTTGGCACCAAATCTGTAAGTTTTCTGACACTGTTTATTGTTGTAGACTGAAATGTATTACTGAAGGACTACTATAGGTATTAGAACTAAACTGAAACTCTATAGATAGAGTAAACTGAGACTATAGAAGACTGAAAACTGTAGAAAACTGTAGGAAGATTCTGTTTTGAGAAACTAACCCTAATTACTATTGTTCATAATGCATTGTTAATAATTACTAAAATTGTAAATTGATTCATAAGTGTAATGCCCCCTTACCTGAGACCGTAGCCGGAGTCGAGCACGAGGCATTACTAAACTTATTTGAGCACTTAAACAAATTCGGACAAGCTGTCCAACTGCGTCACAGTTTCTTAAAAATTCATATCTCGAGTTTTGAAACTCGAAATCAAATTACGTAAATTTTTCCTTAAACCAGACTCATATATATATCTACTAATTTTTTTCTAGAATTTTTGGTCGGGCCAATTAGTACAGTTTATTAGTTAAAGTCTCCCCTATTTCAGGGTTTGACTGCTCTGACCTCTGTGTATTACAAATCAGATATCTCCCTATATAGAGTTTGAATGACTATTCCGTTTGTTTCTAATAAAACTAGACTCAATAATAAATCTGTACATATAAAGCATGACTTCTAATTATCTTTGTACAATTTATGGTGAATTTCCAAAATCAGAATAGGGGATCCAGAAATCGCTCTGGCCCTGTTTCACAAAAATTTAAACATCTCATAAAATATAACTCATATACCTATTTTGTTCCATTCATATGAAAATAGACTCATAATTATTTAATTCCATATTTTATTCATCATCTAATTATATCTCTACCATTTTTAATGAGTTTTCAAGCTCACGTCACTGCTGCTGTCTTAATCTATTTTATGGTAAATTTTACCTATTTCATGATTTCCATGGAATAACTAGCATTTAGGCATACATAACACCAAATATGATCATGATTAGCCATTCCAATGGCTAATCATTACCAAGCATTCCATACCACTCAATAACTATATCATAAGACCATATATACAAAATGATTATAATGCTATACAAGCCATGCTCAAAATATACAAGCCGTTATGCCAAGATGATACACGGATAGTGTGAGCGAGCCTCCGACCGTTCCTGATTTCCGAGCTGGCTTGTCAAAACTACAAGGAATGAAAAGGAGGGAGTAAGCATAAATGCTTAGTAAGTTCACATGCAAATAGCAAGTAACACAACTATATAAGCAAACATAAAACATCATTTTCATAATCATCACCGAGACATTCATATCACATTTTCATTTACCATCTTACCATATTGTTGTTATGTCGAGTTTTCAACCCGAGGGTTAAGTACATACCTGTTCAAAGTATTCATTTCACAACACTTACCAATACGTCCCTTTCATCTCTAGTATTCCTCCATTTGAGTAGAATTTTACCCGTTGAACACATCGGAATATAATTCGGATACATGGAAAGTTTGCACATAAGTGCCACATATGTAGCCAAGCTACCATGTAACCCGCCCATAAGCGAACTCGGACTCAACTCAATGAGCTCGGGCGTTCACATCCATAAGTGAACTCGGACTCAACTCAATGAGCTCGGATGCCTAGTTACATCTCTCGAACTCGGACTCAACTCAACGAGTTCGGACATTCGCATCCATAAGTGAACTGGGACTCAACTCGACGAGTTCAGATGCCCAAATATCCTAGTGACATGTCACTTGTATCCTAATCTATTCCTAAGGTTCAAATGGGATTTTCCTCGAACACATCTCCTTGCCATCCAATACTCGGTAGCACTTTATATTTAACAAATAATATACTTAATTTGCATTTTATTCGAAAATAACCACAAAGCATATATTTCATGATAAAAATCAGCATATCATATATTTAACATCAATAACTTAAAAATAACAATTATGCTATATTATTTACACATGAACTTACTTGGCTAATTTGTAGAAGATATTGAAATTTACGGACTATTCCGTAACTTTTTCTTTTCCTCGTTCTTCTTTGGATTCTTGATCTATAATATAAAATATTTCTAATCATTAGCATTTATTTGACTTCTATTTCACTTCACAATTTATGCTGTTCAAATTTCAAAATTGCACTTTTACCCCAAAATTTACAATTTTTACAATTTAGTCCCTACTCAATTCACCCATAAATTGAACTATTTTTTCTCAATTAACACTTTATTTTATCATTATAAACTATTTCACAACCTTTGATATTCTGAATTTCAACACCAACATCTAATTCATAATTTTTTTCACAATTAGGTCCTAAATACCATTTTCTATCAAAATGACTTAATAAAACAACCTTAATATGAAATTAGAACTTCAATTTCATAATAATTCATCATAAACTGCCCTTACTCAGCCAGGGTAACTTCCAATTTCATCCACCAAATCAAAAACTAATAAATTAGATGATTGGACCTAATTGTAAAAGTCACAAAAACATAAAAATTACTAAGAAAAAGTAAAAATTGAACTTACATGGTGCAAAAATATGAAAAAGCAGCATAGGAGACCTGCTACGGTGTTTCTGGCTGAGAAAGATGAAGAAATGTCTAGATTTTTCAATTACATCATTATTTAATTACTAACTTTTATGCTATATCCAATTTTGCCCTTTGTTCACATTGTTTTCTTGCTTATTTCATACCCAAACCGTCCAGCCATTAACCTTTGGGTCTAATTGCTCTTTAAATCCATCTTTTTAAATACTTAAGCTATTTAATCACATCTCACAAATTTTGCACTTAGTTCAATTTAGTCCTTTTCACCTAATTAATTATCGAAACCTTAAAATTTCTTGACGAAACTTTAATACTAACTTATTTACACTCCATAAATATTTCTAAAAATATTTATGGCTCGATTTATGAATTTGAGGTCTCGATACCTCATTTTTATTCCGTTTTATCTACAACTTCCTATACTACATAATTTCATTTAATATCCAAATGACCAAAATGCCCTTACTACTAAACTTTCCAAAATTCCATCCATGTCCAATTTTTGTCCATAGACTTACAAATTGGTCAAATTGCTCTGTAAGGACCTCTAATTAATAATCTAATTCAATTTTATGCAAAATGCTTCTAGAACACAAGTTTTGCAATTTATTCAATTTAGTCCCTAATTTCAAATTAAGCACTTTATGCATAGAATTTCTTCACGAAATTTTCACACAATCATGCAATCATATCATAGACTTCAAAATAATTATAAAAAAAAATTCTTTCTATCTCAGATTTGTGGTCTCGAAACCACTATTCCGACTAGGCCCAAAATCAGGATATTATAATAAGACTTTAAAACAGAAAATTTGCTATCGAAATGAGCACAAGAGGTACTCGCGAAAGGGGTATACGGGGTCGTGATAGAGGCCGGGGAAGTGTTAGAGCTAGGTTTTCAGCATCGGGTCACATGCCTGCTAGGGAGGCACCAGCCTCACCAATAACTGAGATAGGGTCTCATGATCGAGCAGCTGGGGATAATGCTCTATCTCAAGCAATGCTACGTGTTCTTGAAAGGGTTGCTGGAGCGAGTACTGAATCAGTAGGCCAAGGGTCAATTTTTGAGTGACTTTGGTCTAACGGAGCGAGAATCTTCAGGGGTGTTTCGGTGTAGCCCTAAATGTGGCAGAGTATTGGTTGGAGGCTACCGAGAAGATAATGGATGACCTTGACTGTACTGTAGAGCAAATATTAAAAGGAGCAGTGTCTTTACTGCGAGATGAGGCCTACCAATGGTGGTTCACCTTGAAAGAAGGTACACAGGCCGACCGTTTGACATAGGATTTCTTGAAAGTAGCCTTTTCAGGAAAGTATGTGGGCACAAGTTATATGGACGCCTGAAGGAAGGAATTCCTGAACTTGAACCAGGAGAATAAGACTGTGGCTTAGTGCAAGTTAGAGTTTCTGTGGCTGAGTCGATATGCTCACGGGATAGTTGCAACTGAGTATGAACGCCATGTACAGTTTGAGGATGGCCTCCAAGATGAGTTACATGTGCTGATAGCTCTGCAAAGGGAGCGAGACTTTGCTGCCCTTGTTGAGAAAGCAAAAATTACCGAGGATGTGAAGCGCTCTGAGCGCCAGAACCGCAAGAAAGATAGGGGCAGAAATAAGAGGGATTTTGGACCCTCAGGTTCTTCTGGAAGGCCTATGAAGAGGGCCAGATTTGATGGGTCAGTCCGAGCGGTTCCTGTCATTTCTACAAGAATGCAACCTTACGCTGATTGTGGAAGAGCTCACCAGGGTGAGTATTGGAAACAAACTGGGGCGTGTTTCCAATGTGGGTCCATGGATTATCAGGTTAAAAACTGTACTCAGAGGCCTATTCAGATGCAAGCTGCAGGTCAGGGCCAAATTCAACCAGAGAGAGGTGGTTAGCAGCCATCGAGAGAATGTGGATAAGCTAGGGGTGAAAATGGTTTGGGATGAGGTTATGGAGTACCGGGCAGAGGTGCTGGTAACACTGAGGAGAGATAGCTAGCCTTGGTCTATGCTGCTCGTCGCCTAGAAGATGGTGATGCCCCTGACATCATAACTGGTATATTCCTGATTTATAATGTACCATACACTGGTTTAATTGATATTAGGTCTACACACTCGTATGTTGCCTGCACTGTGTTTGAGACGTTGGGTATTCAGTTTGAAAATATCGTTAGTGAGATGACTGTGTTGAGTCCACAGGGACAGTCAGTTTGGGTGAATAAGTTGTTCAGAGGTCCAAGGGGTTGTTTTTTCGATGAATTTGATGGAACTGCCGTTTGGGGAATTTGATATTATATTGGGCATGGATTGGCTAGTGAAACACCGTGCAAAATTGGATTGTGCTGCTAAGCATATGGTGTTGAAGTCTACAAAGGATGAAGAGGTGACTGTGATAGGGGAGCGAATAGATTATCTATCTAACGTGATTTTTGTGACAGCCCAAAATTGACCCTAGCCGGGAAGTGGTTTCGGGACCGCTAAACCGAGTCACCGAAAGGTTTGAATGTGATGTTTATTGTCTAGAATATGTAATCATGAATGTGTAAAAATTTCAAGCTTCGATTTAGTCGATTGCATGTGAATTTAGTCAATAGGACTTATATGAGAAAATTTAAAAATGTGATAGGTCAATGCATGAGGACCTATTAGTGCATGTGGAAGAAAAAGGGGACTTGCATGTCAAATTCCCCCTCCCTAATATGTAGTGGCCGGCCATGCTATAGGTGGAAACATGTCTCCAACATGTTATGCTAGTGATGCATGTTAAGAAAAATAAAATAATAAGCATGGTGATTAAAAAAATGAAAGGAAGGGTGATGGAAAAAAAAAATAACATGGTCTCACCCCCCTTGTTGCCGTGAATTAAAGAAAGAAAGAAAAAAAAAAGAGTTCATTCTTGAACATCCTTGGCCGAATAGAGGAAAGAAAGGAAGGGGAAAAAGGCTTGAGAAAATCGGCTATGGTGGTTGCTAGACTAAGGTATGTTGATGTTGTCTTTGAGGTGCATGCATGTTTTAAATAGCCCATGTTTAAACCTTGAATCTTGTTGATAACATGAGCAATCGGTCATGATAAAGGGTTCAAGGAATGGTTGTTGTTCATGTTATTTGGATGAGAAATGGTGAGTTTTGTTGTTTCATGTTAAAGTTAGGTGAATGATGATAGAGGAGTGTTTGAACTATAAAAAAAAAAATCGGCTACCTTGTTATGAGCTAGGGCCGAATGTGGGTTTGGTTGTGCTTGAATATTACATGCTTGGTAGAATGGTGGATGAAGGTGCCGAATGTATGTTGGATTGATAGAGTCTCCAAATTGATTTTATGTGTGCATGCATGACCGAATATACGTGGTCACATGAGTAAGGAAATGAGTTATTTGATATGTGGTAAAAGTTAAGTACTAAATCGAAGGTTGCTAAAATTGCCATTTCTTGGCCGAATATGTGCTTGATCAATGAAGGAATTGTTGAAGAACATAGGTGAACTTGGTGAGGGCAATCGGCCTAGTGTATAAATGATATGAAGATTTTAGGAAATTGTTTTGGTTAGGTGTATGTATGATTAAGTATATTCGGCAATATACTTAAAGTGGGTACATGATATTACATTATAATTATTGAGCTTGAGTATATGGATATGTGTATATGTGGTCATATAATGACATCTTGGTTTGAAAATTTAATGATGTGTGATTGCCGAATGTGATAAATAAATTCATGTTATTGAGTTAAATATTGAATACTCTTATTTGTATTATTTAAGCTCAAGAACCTAAAGAAGAGGCGTCCAACAAGGGGAAATCGAAGGTCATCGAGTAGCCGACTCGGAATTATTTTACCCAACATAAAGTAAGTCATTAAGCATGTAGTGGGTAGTGTTTCAAATGGTCATAATGTGTATGTATTGATGCTGGTTGGAATGAATAAATACACTTATATATATGCATGTACGTATGTGATGATGAAATTGTTGAATGAATGAAAAGAGGTAAGATGTACTGAGTTGTTGATCTCGGCACTAAACGTGCGGGATAACCATTTATGACCATGAGATGGGCGCTAAGTGCGCGGGATTAAATTGTACAGCACTAAGGGTGCGATTTGACTATGTTGCACTCAGTGTGCGAAATGAATATGATGCACTAAGTGTGCGAATTGACCATGCGGCACTAAGTGTGCGAGCCTGACTATGTAGCACTAAGTGTGCGATTTGATTACGTGGCACTAAGTGTGCGAGTTGATTATATAGCACTGAGTGTGCGGGCTCAATGTACATTCATGAATCATTATGGACACTATGTGTGCGACACTATTGAGTCGATCGCGGACAGCGGATCGGGTAAGTGTCTTGAGTACATGGCTAATATGTGCTATGCTTATACTTGGTGTTGAGCTCGGTAAGTTGAACCTATGTGACAACTATACTTGAAGTCACGTACATAAAAATTTATCGTAGGATGGGTGAAAGGCCGTTTTGTTGTTTGATTGTAACGAAAATAAATCGATTTATGAAAATGCTTCAATGTCTTATTGATGAGTATATGAATTGTGAATGCATGAATTGATATGAAATTGAATTGATAAGTTGGAGGAACTATGGTATGGTTCGGTATGGATGGAGTGAATTGTCTCGTTCTATTTTGTTTCCTCTTGTGATAATGTTGTTGATAGATGGTAGTGCATTGCTTATGACTTACTGAGTTATAAACTCACTCGATGTTTCCTTGTCACCCACTATAGGTTGCTTGGTCTCATCTATTTTTACGGGGTCGGGCCGTCATTGAAGTCATCACACCGGATAGCAAGTTTTGGTACTTTCTTCTTAGTGTGTTTAGAAGATCATTTTGGCATGTATAAGCTAGTACGTTGTGTTTGAATTATGGCATGTAAACTTTAAGCCATGCGAAAATGGCACGAATGTTCGATTGAATTGGATCAAGGGTAGGCATGAAACGGACCTAGTTACTTTCGTAACAGATGCTGGCAGCAGCAGTGTCATGAGATTGAAAAATCACTAAAAATAGTGGGAGTGGAATTAATTGATGAATAAATTATGTAATCGAAGCTCGATGAGTCTGCTTTCATAGGAAGTAACGAAAAGATCATATGGGCAGTATATTAAGAGATAATCAGATTTTAGTGGGACAGGGCCAGAACGGTTTCTGGATTCCCTGCTCCGACGTTGGAAATTCATTATAAATTAACAAGAGATAATTAGGGGTCGTACCATATATGTACAGATTCCTCTCTGAGTCTAGTTTTCATAGAAACAAACGGCAACAGTATTGAAGCCCCGTGCAGGGAGATATCCCAGTCGTAATGGGCAAAGGTCAGTGTAGTCGACCCCTGCAACTTGGGGGACTTTGACTAATAAATTGTACTAATTGGCCCAACCAAAAATTCTAGAAAAAAAATACATAGATGGGCACATGAGTCTAGTTTCTGGGAAAAATTACGAAACTGATTTTTGAGTTACGAAACTCAAGATATGATTTTTAAAGCGGCTAGTACACAGATTGGGCAGTGTCTGGAAAATAAATTTTGTAAGGGGTTAAAGCCAGTTAACACCTCGTGTTCGACTCCGGTGTCGGTTTCGGGTTCGGGGTGTTACATTTTATTGGTATCAGAGCTATGGTTTAGTCGGTTCTAGGACTACCATAGCACGTATGAGTCTAGCTATACATGCCATAATGTTAATGTTTAAAAGGGTGATGACTTCTGACGGTTGAAATGTTTTTGTCTTGATTAGTAAATGGATCCCGGTGAAGAAAGAACCCTAGCGGATGACGTTGAGAGCGTAGTGGCTGCTCCTGCACAAGGGACGCCGCCTGTTGAACCTCAGTCATCTGCGAATAATCAAGGTGAGGGGGGCTAAACAAGCCTTCTTTACCATGATGAATGAGTGGGTCGCGCAATATGCCCGAGCCAACCCGGCTGTCCAACAATTCCCAAATTTGAATAATCCACCCCAAGAGCCTGTAAGGCCATCAGTCGCTGATCCTGTGAGGCTGAGTAAGCCACCTGTAGACTTGATTAGGAAGCGTGGGGCCGAGGAGTTCAAGGCCATAGTAACTGATGACGCTGAAAGGGCCGAGTTCTGGCTTGATAACACCATTCGGGTGTTCGATGAATTGTCATGCACACCCGATGAATGTCTAAAATGTGCTGTATCTTTGCTGCGGGACTCAGCCTACTATTGGTGGAGGACCTTGATTTCCATAGTCTCGAACGAGCGAGTAACTTGGGACTTCTTTCAAACGGAATTCCGGAAGAAATTTATTAGCCAACGGTTCATTGACCAGAAGCGTAAGGAGTTCTTGGAACTCAAGCAAGGCCGTATGACTGTATCTGAATACGAACATGAATTCGTAAGACTTAGTAGGTATGCCCGGGAGTGTGTAGCTGATGAGGTTGCTATGTGCAAAAGATTCGAGGAAGGATTGAATGAAGATTTAAAGCTACTAACGGGTATTTTGGAAATAAAGGAATTCGTAACACTAGTCGAACGAGCCTGCAAGGCGGAGGAACTTGGAAAGGAGAAGAGGAAGGCTGAATTTGAAGCTAGAGATTATCGTAAAAGATCGACGGGTAAAGCTCCGTTCTCAGCTGTGAAGAAGTTCAGGGAGGACATTAATAAGTCGAGGGCGACTGCGGGAATTTCCATCAGGACAAGACCATCGATGGGCTCTCGAGCTACTTCGGTAGCTAGTGTGGGCAATAATCGTCACGAGAAACCTGAATGTCCCCAATGTGGAAGACGACACCTAGGTGAATGTTGGGGCAAGTCTACTAACAGGGCCTGTTACGGATGCGGTTCGAAGGACCACTTCATTAGAGATTGCACGGAGCTGGATGAGAAGAATAAGATTCAAGGTGCAAGACCTAGTGGAGTGACATCTAGAGGTAGACCACCGAGAATATTAGGAGGCAGGGGTGGTAGTCAGAGGGGGGCCTCTGATACGGCCGATCGCGCCGAGAACCGTACTCCTGCTAGAGCATATGCCATTCGCGCACTAGAGGAGGCATCCTCCCCCGACGTCATCACTGGTACCTTCACTCTCTTTGATACTAATGTGATTGCATTGATTGACCCTGGTTCTACTCATTCATATGTATGCGAAACCTTAGCAACCAGTAAAACTCTACCTGTTGAGTCTACTGAGCTCGTAATTCGAGTATCAAACCCTTTGGGTCAATGCGTACTTGTTGATAAAGTGTGTAAGAGATGCCCTCTAATAATCCGAGAATCCTGTTTTCTGGCTGATTTGATGCTTTTGCCGTTCGACGAGTTTGATGTTATTCTTGGTTTGGATTGGTTAACCGCGCATGATGCGGTTGTGAATTGCAAAAGCAAGACTATCGATTTGAGGTGCGCAAATAACGAAATAATCCGAGTTGAGTCTGCGGACTTAAGGGGGTTGCCAGCTGTAATATCAGCAATGTTGGCCCAGAAATATGTAAGGAAAGGGTGCGAAGCATACCTCGCGTATGTACTTGATGATAAGGAGTTAGAAAAGAAACCCGAATCGGTGCCGGTGGTCTGTGAATACCCGGATGTTTTCCCTGAAGAGTTACCGGGTTTGCCACCTGTTCGGGAGGTAGAGTTTGGTATTGAGCTTGTACCTGGAACTACGCCTATTTCGATCGCTCCGTATCGTATGGCACTAACCGAGTTAAAAGAGTTGAAAGCTCAGTTGCAAGAATTGACGGATAGAGGTTTCGCTCGACCGAGTTTCTCACCTTGGGGTGCACCAGTATTGTTCGTGAAAAAGAAGGACGGAACCATGAGGTTGTGTATTGATTATCGTCAACTGAATAAAGTGACGATAAAGAATAAATATCCGTTGCCGCGTATTGATGATCTGTTCGATCAATTAAAGGGGGCATCGGTGTTTTCAAAGATAGATTTGAGATCGGGTTATTATCAGTTGCGGATTCGAGATTCGGACGTACCCAAAACTGCTTTCAGAACGAGGTACGGTCACTATGAGTTCTTAGTGATGCCGTTTGGGCTCACTAATGCCCCTGCGGTGTTTATGGATTTGATGAATCGGATCTTTAGGCCGTATTTGGATCGGTTCGTAGTTGTGTTTATTGATGACATCTTGGTCTATTCAAGAGATGAGGCCGAACATGCTGAGCATCTGAGGCTAGTGTTGCAAATTTTGCGGGATAAGCAGTTATATGCTAAGTTCAGTAAGTGTGAGTTCTGGCTAAGAGAGGTTAGCTTCTTGGGTCATGTGGTATCCGCATCGGGTATTCGGGTTGACCCGAGCAAAATTTCAGCCATACTTAACTGGAAGCCTCCGAGAAATGTTACTGAAGTCCGGAGCTTTCTAGGGCTCGCCGGTTATTACCGACGATTTGTCAAAGGTTTCTCGATGATAGCCACACCAATGACGAAGCTACTTCAGAAGGATGTTAAGTTCGAATGGACGGAGAAATGTCAGAAAAGCTTCGATCAACTGAAAACTCATCTGACTGAAGCTCCAATTTTGGTACAACCCGAATCGGGTAAAGAGTTTGTCGTTTATAGTGACGCATCCCTACTCGAGTTGGGTTGCGTATTGATGCAAGAAGGTCGAGTTGTGGCCTATGCGTCGAGACAATTGAAGCCACACGAGAGAAATTATCCGACCCATGATCTCGACATTATTTGTTATTGTGTTTGCATTGAAAATATGGCGACATTATTTGTTTGGTGAGAAGTGCCATGTGTTTTCGGATCACAAAAGTCTCAAATATTTGATGACTCAACGGGACTTGAATCTGCGACAAAGACGTTGGCTTGAATTGTTGAAAGATTACGAGCTTGTCATTGATTACCACCCGGGAAAGGCTAATGTGGTTGCGGACGCCTTAAGCCGGAAATCACTGTTTGCTTTGCGAGCGATGAATGTACACTTGTCTGTTCTACCTGACAATGTGTTAGTAGCTGAATTAAAAGCCAAACCATTATTGACTCATCAAATTCATGAAGCTCAGAAAGTCGATATGAATTGGTTGCAAAACGAGCTGAGTGTGATCCGAACAAGGAATCGGAGTTTCAGATTGATGATGATGGTTGTTTGAGGTTTAGAAGTCGTTTGTGCGTTCCAAGGAATTCGGAACTCATTCCGATGATCCTGAACGAAGCCCATTGTAGCCGAATGTCAATTCACCCGGGGAGCACGAAAATGTACAATGACTTGAAACGTCGGTTTTGGTGGCATGGTATGAAGCGAGACATCTCCGACTTTGTTTCGAGATGTTTAATATGTCAACAAGTGAAAGCGAAACATCAAGTGCCTTCAGGGTTACTTCAGCCGATCATGATACCCGAGTGGAAATGGGACCGAGTCACAATGGACTTTGTGTCCGGACGGCCATTGTCCGCAAGTAAGAAGGATGCGATTTGGGTTGTTGTTGATAGGCTGACTAAGTCGGCTCACTTTATCCCCGTGCGTACGGATTTTTCATTGGATAAACTAGCCGAATTGTATGTTACTCAGATTGTGAGATTGCATGGAGTACCTATTTCTATCGTGTCGGATAGAGATCCGAGATTCACCTCGCGATTTTGGAAGAAATTGCAAGAAGCTCTGGGTACCAAGCTGCATTTTAGCACCGCTTTTCATCCCCAAACCGATGGTCAATCCGAGCGGATAATTCAGATACTCGAGGACATGCTGAGATGCTGCATCCTTGAGTTTAGTGGTTCATGGGAACGGTATGTACCTTTGATTGAATTCGCTTACAACAATAGTTTTCAATCAAGTATTAAGATGGCACCTTACGAGGCTTTGTACGGTCGTAAATGCCGTACACCATTGTTTTGGACCGAGCTCGGTGAAAGTAAAATTTTCGGAGTTGATTTGTTAAAGATGCCGAACAGAAAGTAAAAGTAATCCGTGAAAGTTTGAAGGCAGCCACAAATCGTCAGAAATCGTATGCGGATCTGAAACGGAAGGACATTGAATATCAGGTGGGAGATAAAGTGTTCCTTAAAGTTTCGCCTTGGAAAAAGGTACTTAGGTTTGGCCGTAAGGGCAAGTTGAGCCTGAGATTCATTGGGCCGTACGAAATCTCCGAACGAGTGGGGCCAGTTGCGTATAGATTGATTTTGCCCCCTGAGCTTGAAAAGATTCACGATGTCTTTCATGTTTCGATGCTTCGACGCTATCGATCTGATCCGTCGCATATAATTAGCCCATCAGAGGTTGAAATTCAAGCCGATATGAGTTATGAAGAAGAACCGATACGTATCCTAGCTCGTGAGGTGAAAGAGTTGCGAAACAAAAGGGTTCCGTTGGTTAAGGTGTTGTGGCTCAAACACGGGATCGAGGAAGCAACTTGGGAACCCGAGAGCTCGATGAAAGAACGATATCCAAACCTATTTACTGGTAAGATTTTCGAGGACGAAAATTTCTTAAGTGGGGGAGAGTTGTGACAGCCCAAAATTGACCCTAGCCGGGAAGTGGTTTCGGGACCGCTAAACCGAGTCACCGAAAGGTTTGAATGTGATGTTTATTGTCTAGAATATGTAATCATGAATGTGTAAAAATTTCAAGCTTCGATTTAGTCGATTGCATGTGAATTTAGTCAATAGGACTTATATGAGAAAATTTAAAAATGTGATAGGTCAATGCATGAGGACCTATTAGTGCATGTGGAAGAAAAAGGGGACTTGCATGTCAAATTCCCCCTCCCTAATATGTAGTGGCCGGCCATGCTATAGGTGGAAACATGTCTCCAACATGTTATGCTAGTGATGCATGTTAAGAAAAATAAAATAATAAGCATGGTGATTAAAAAATGAAAGGAAGGGTGATGGAAAAAAAAATAACATGGTCTCACCCCCCTTGTTGCCGTGAATTGAAGAAAGAAAAAAAAAAGAGTTCATTCTTGAACATCCTTGGCCGAATAGAGGAAAGAAAGGAAGGGGAAAAAGGCTTGAGAAAATCGGCTATGGTGGTTGCTAGACTAAGGTATGTTGATGTTGTCTTTGAGGTGCATGCATGTTTTAAATAGCCCATGTTTAAACCTTGAATCTTGTTGATAACATGAGCAATCGGTCATGATAAAGGGTTCAAGGAATGGTTGTTGTTCATGTTATTTGGATGAGAAATGGTGAGTTTTGTTGTTTCATGTTAAAGTTAGGTGAATGATGATAGAGGAGTGTTTGAACTATAAAAAAAAAAAATCGGCTACCTTGTTATGAGCTAGGGCCGAATGTGGGTTTGGTTGTGCTTGAATATTACATGCTTGGTAGAATGGTGGATGAAGGTGCCGAATGTATGTTGGATTGATAGAGTCTCCAAATTGATTTTATGTGTGCATGCATGACCGAATATACGTGGTCACATGAGTAAGGAAATGAGTTATTTGATATGTGGTAAAAGTTAAGTACTAAATCGAAGGTTGCTAAAATTGCCATTTCTTGGCCGAATATGTGCTTGATCAATGAAGGAATTGTTGAAGAACATAGGTGAACTTGGTGAGGGCAATCGGCCTAGTGTATAAATGATATGAAGATTTTAGGAAATTGTTTTGGTTAGGTGTATGTATGATTAAGTATATTCGGCAATATACTTAAAGTGGGTACATGATATTACATTATAATTATTGAGCTTGAGTATATGGATATGTGTATATGTGGTCATATAATGACATCTTGGTTTGAAAATTTAATGATGTGTGATTGCCGAATGTGATAAATAAATTCATGTTATTGAGTTAAATATTGAATACTCTTATTTGTATTATTTAAGCTCAAGAACCTAAAGAAGAGGCGTCCAACAAGGGGAAATCGAAGGTCATCGAGTAGCCGACTCGGAATTATTTTACCCAACATAAAGTAAGTCATTAAGCATGTAGTGGGTAGTGTTTCAAATGGTCATAATGTGTATGTATTGATGCTGGTTGGAATGAATAAATACACTTATATATATGCATGTACGTATGTGATGATGAAATTGTTGAATGAATGAAAAGAGGTAAGATGTACTGAGTTGTTGATCTCGGCACTAAACGTGCGGGATAACCATTTATGACCATGAGATGGGCGCTAAGTGCGCGGGATTAAATTGTACAGCACTAAGGGTGCGATTTGACTATGTTGCACTCAGTGTGCGAAATGAATATGATGCACTAAGTGTGCGAATTGACCATGCGGCACTAAGTGTGCGAGCCTGACTATGTAGCACTAAGTGTGCGATTTGATTACGTGGCACTAAGTGTGCGAGTTGATTATATAGCACTGAGTGTGCGGGCTCAATGTACATTCATGAATCATTATGGACACTATGTGTGCGACACTATTGAGTCGATCGCGGACAGCAGATCGGGTAAGTGTCTTGAGTACATGGCTAATATGTGCTATGCTTATACTTGGTGTTGAGCTCGGTAAGTTGAACCTATGTGACAACTATACTTGAAGTCACGTACATAAAAATTTATCGTAGGATGGGTGAAAGGCCGTTTTGTTGTTTGATTGTAACGAAAATAAATCGATTTATGAAAATGCTTCAATGTCTTATTGATGAGTATATGAATTGTGAATGCATGAATTGATATGAAATTGAATTGATAAGTTGGAGGAACTATGGTATGGTTCGGTATGGATGGAGTGAATTGTCTCGTTCTATTTTGTTTCCTCTTGTGATAATGTTGTTGATAGATGGTAGTGCATTGCTTATGACTTACTGAGTTATAAACTCACTCGATGTTTCCTTGTCACCCACTATAGGTTGCTTGGTCTCATCTATTTTTACGGGGTCGGGCCGTCATTGAAGTCATCACACCGGATAGCAAGTTTTGGTACTTTCTTCTTAGTGTGTTTAGAAGATCATTTTGGCATGTATAAGCTAGTACGTTGTGTTTGAATTATGGCATGTAAACTTTAAGCCATGCGAAAATGGCACGAATGTTCGATTGAATTGGATCAAGGGTAGGCATGAAACGGACCTAGTTACTTTCGTAACAGATGCTGGCAGCAGCAGTGTCATGAGATTGAAAAATCACTAAAAATAGTGGGAGTGGAATTAATTGATGAATAAATTATGTAATCGAAGCTCGATGAGTCTGCTTTCATGAGGAAGTAACGAAAAGATATATGGGCAGTATATTAAGAGATAATCAGATTTTAGTGGGACAGGGCCAGAACGGTTTCTGGATTCCCTGCTCCGACTTTGGAAATTCATTATAAATTAACCAGAGATAATTAGGGGTCGTACCATATATGTGAAGATTCCTCTCTGAGTCTAGTTTTCATAGAAACAAACGGCAACAGTATTGAAGCCCCGTGCAGGGAGATATCCCAGTCGTAATGGGCAAAGGTCAGTGTAGTCGACCCCTGCAACTTGGGGGACTTTGACTAATAAACTGTACTAATTGGCCCAACCAAAAATTCTAGAAAAAAATACATAGATGGGCACATGAGTCTAGTTTCTGGGAAAAATTACGAAACTGATTTTTGAGTTACGAAACTCAAGATATGATTTTTAAAGCGGCTAGTACCCAGATTGGGCAGTGTCTGGAAAATAAATTTTGTAAGGGGTTAAAGCCAGTTAACACCTCGTGTTCGACTCCGGTGTCGGTTTCGGGTTCGGGGTGTTACAATTTTTGCATTAAGGGCTAAGAAATTGGTTCGCAAGGGTTGCGAGACGTTTCTAGCTTATGTTAGCATTTCTGATTCTAAAGGTCCTTCTGTTGGAGATGTCAAAACTATTAAGGAGTTTTCAGATGTATTTTTTGAAGAGCTTCCTGGGTTGCCTCCAAACCGTGGGGTCGAATTCGGTATTGAGCTCCTACCTGGAACAGCTCTAGTGTCCATCGCCCCTTATAGGATGGCATCGAAGGAGCTGGTCGAGTTAAAGGCTCAAATTCAACAGCTACTGGACTGAGGATTCATTCAATCGAGTGTGCCCTCGTGGGGAGCACCAATGTTGTTTGTGAAGAAGAAGGATGGATGCATGCGCATGTGCATCGATTATCGTCAACTGAACAAAATGACTATCAAGATAGATCTTCTTGATCAGCTGCGAGGAGCTACGATTTTCTCCAAGATAGATCTTCTGTCTGGGTATCATCAGCTATAGGTTAAGAAGGCCAATGTGTATAAGACCGCGTTTAGAACTCGTTATGGTCACTACGATTTTCTAATGATGCCGTTTGGGTTGACAAATGCACCAACGGCTTTTATGGATTTGATGAACCCAATATTCCAATCCTATTTGGATCGATTCGTAGTTAGGTTTATAGATGACTTCCTGGTGTATTCAAGAACCGAAGAGGATCATGATGCACATCTTCGAATTGTCTTGCAAATTTTGAGGGAAAAGCAGCTTTACGCAAAGTTCAGCAAGTGTGAGTTTTAGCTACGAGAAGTGAGATTTGTGGGTCATGTGGTGTCTGCCGAGGGGATTGGGGTTGATCCTCGAAAAATTGAAGCCATAGTGGATTGGAAACCACCAAAGATGGTATTTGAGATTCGAAGCTTTCTAAGTCTGGCAGGGTATTACAGACGTTTTGTTGAGGGGTTTTCACTGATTGCTGCACCTTTGACTAAGTTACTGCGTAAAGGGGTACCATTTAATTGGACTGATAAGCAACAAGAGAGTTTTGAGAAACTGAAGAAAGTTCTGATTGAGGCCCCTGTTTTAAGACAACCAGAGTCTGGGAAGGAATTCACTGTCTATAGTGATGTGTCGCACATTGGATTGGCTTGTGTGTTGATGCAAGAGGGTAAGGTGGTTGCTTACGCGTCTCGTCAGCTTAAGCCTCATGAGGTGAATTACCCCACTCATGACTTGGAGTTAGCTGTGGTGGTTTTCGTACTGAAGATTTAGAGGCTTTACTTATATGATGAGAAGACTATTATTTACACAGATCATAAAAGCCTCAAGTACCTCCTCACTCAGAAGGAGTTGAACCATAGGCAACGAAGGTGGATAGAGTTGCTTAAGGATTATGATTGTTCAATTGAGTACCACCCTGGTAAGGCTAACGTGGTAGCTGACGCACTGAGCCGTAGGGTTGTATCTAATTTGAAAGCAATGTTTTCTCGTTTCAGCCTGTTTGATGATGGTAGCTTGTTAGCTGAGCTTCAAGTGAGACCGAACTGGGCTGGTCAAATTAAGGAGAAACAGTTGTTGGATGAGTCATTGGTTCCTCATTTTCTATTGGTTGAGAATGGTCAGACTACGGATTTTGGGCTGAATAGTGAGGGAGTGCTATGTTTTCGTGGGAGAGTTTGTATACCGATGGATTCTGATTCAAGGCAATCTATACTACAATAAGCACATAGTAGTCCGTATGCTATGCATCCTGATAGAAAAAGTTATATCAAGATCTTCGTGAGCTGTACTGGTGGCCGGGCTTAAGCGCGAGGTTACTAGTTTGCAGGTAAGTGCTTGACATGCCAGCAAGTTAAGGCTGAGCATCAACTGCCTTCTGGGTTACTACAGCCAATAAAGATTCCACTCTGGAAATAGGAGAGGGTAACCATGGATTTTGTAAGTGGGCTACGCTTAACACCGACTAAGAAGGATTTGATATGGGTTATTGTAGATTGATTGACTAAATCTGCCCACTTTATTCTGGTCCACACTGATTATTCATTGTAGAAATTGGCCAAGTTGTATGTGGCTGAGATTGTGAGACTGCACAGAGTACCAGTTTCTATCATATCAGAAAAAGATCTTAGATTTACTTCTCGGTTCTAGAAGAAGTTACATGAAGCTTTGGGTACAAGGTTGGGCTTCAATACTGTGTTCCATCCTCAATCATACGGTCAGTCAGAGAGGGTGATCCAAATACTGGAGAACATGTTAAGATGCTATATAATTGATTTTCGAGGCAGTTGGGAAGACTATTTGTTGTTGGCAGAGCTCGCTTACAACAACAGTTACTAGTCTAGTATTCAGATGGCACCGTATGAGGTGTTATATGGTTATAAGTGTCGTACTCCTACCTGTTGGACGGAACTTGGTGAGCGGTGAGTTTTGGGGCCCGAGTTAGTTTTTATTACTGAAGATAAGGTAAAGTTAATTCGAGATCAGTTAAAAGAAGCAACTAATAGGCAGAAGTCTTATGCAGACTTAAAGCGTAAAAAGATCGAGTACTAGGTAGGGGATTATGTCTTCCTGAAGGTCTCATCAGACCTTACCGAGTATTAAAGCGTGTGGGACCTATCGCCTATCAACTCAAGTTGCTTCCTAAGCTAGATAGAATTCATGATGTGTTCCACGTCTCCATGTTGAGGCGATATTATTCTGATCCCTCACATATAGTGCCAGTTGAGGAAATTCAGATTAGACCTGATTTGACTATCGAAGAAGAACCGATGCAGATACTAGATCATGACATTAAGGTATTAAGGAGGAAATCTATTCCACTAGTCAAAGTGCTATGGCGTAATCACGGTTTAGAAGAAGCTACGTGGGAACCAGATGAGCTGATGCGACAATAATACCCTCACCTATTCTGACCAGGCAAATTTTGAGGTCGAAATTCCTTTTAGGGGGTAGAGTTGTAAAGCCCCAAAAATATAGGGTCTGTAATTTTGCATGGTTTAACACAAATTGCATGTTTGGTGTGGTGGTTAAGTGAATTGGGTGTGTTTGGGGATGTCTGGGAAGTCCTGGGTTCAAGCTTCGGCTATTGCAGAATTTTTGATTTTGCTCTTAGAAGAATCTAGGTACTAACTCATGGGTTTTATAAATGGTTGTGGTTGTTTTGTGTCACAAAAAGCTTTGTGGCATAGTGGCAAGTAGCGTGTGGAGCATCTGAGAGGACATGGGTTCAATTCCCAAGTAAAGAAAAATGAGATTTTATTTTATGTCTCTGTTGCGTGAGAGGTAGAGTTGGATGTAAACTCTGCAGAGGTGGTTAGAGACTTGGTCAAAAGGGATTTGGATGAAGGTTGGTAGGGATTTGGAGGAGGAAAAGGTGGAGAGATAAGGGGGAGAAAATCGTGGAGCTTGGGTGGGAAGGTGTTGGCCGAATTTGAGACTCTTTGGGGTTGAGTATTCGGCACTTTGGGGGAACACTTTGGGGAATTTCTCCTTTCTTTTGGTAGTGCCTTATAGGTATAGGAACAAGAGGGCTTTGCATTTTTGTTGTTTTTCGGTAACTTTTCTCTTGAGTTTTGTTGTTTCCTCTCTGCATTTTTGGTACGTCTCTGACCATTCGGGTTTTCTCTCTCTCTCATTTATCTTGAGACCATCAAGCCTCTCTTTTGCAACTTATTATTGACCGAACATCTCCACCTTCCCCCTCCCTTATTCGTTTTGCTTGGTCGAATATCTTTCTGATCCTTCTTCACTCTCCTTCTTACTCTCAACTACGTTTCCTTTCTTGGAGCCTTGGCCGAATACCACTTACCTCCTCTCCCTCTCTACTTATTTGGGTTTTTCTCTGTGCTAGCCGAATATCCCCTTTCTAAGCCGAATCTTCCCTGCTTTGATCAAGGTAATTGAGTTTCCTCTTGGATTGCCGAATTCTTAGCATTAGCTGAGCCTTGCTATTACTATCACCAATGTGTGGGTCCACGGTTGTGCCGTTCCTCTTTGTTTTTGTTGTGCTACAATATTCTCCCTCTCTAACCCCTTCCTTTTTATCGATTATTGTCAGGAGTGCATTCGTGGCATCGCGTGCCTTGATTGTAGGCTGTGCTGGGGTAGGCCGAATGCTGCTATCCTCCTCTCTTAGTCCACAGTTCGGTGAGAAGTGCACTTGGTTTATGTGGATTACATTTAAGGTTATTTAACAAATTAGACTTTAATGCAGATCGTTGCCAAATAAGTGAGTGATCGTTAGTTAAGGGTAGATTGAACCCTACTTGTTTTATCAAGGTAAGCGGTATGTATTGTTGGGGGATTAAGAGTTCATAAGAGGGTGGTTAACTCGAGTGATTAAAGACTGACATTGGATCATTATTTTGGATCAAGGTTGGGCGTGTGGTGATTGACGTTCTCCTCTCCAAAAGGTGTGTACTTATACAGCAAATCTTGCTACTATCGAAACATTGGATAAAGGTGTGTATTCACACCACTACGTTACAGCGAATCAGTAAAAGCCAAAAAGCCGAAAAGCTGAAACTTCGACATTTGAGGCCTTACGAGCGTGCAAACGCCTGTGTTGTAAACTGAGCCAGAGCATTCTCGTGGGCTTGGGCCGTTATGGGCCTCGTTGGGCTGAGATGGGTCGAGTGGGCCCAATGGGCTCGTGGGCCCCATACAGATAAAATTTACGGTAAGTGACAAATAATGGAGTGGGTTATGGTGATCGAATAGTGGACTGTAGACCTTTTGAAGGGTCGTTATCTATACCGAGACCCCAAAATTAATTAAATGATTGAAATACCCCTGATGGGTAAAATTACTGTTTTACCCCTAACCGGTGAAATGACCATTATACCCCTAGTGGTAGGTTAATTGATGTGTGTATGACATTTATATAACCAGTTTGAGTATGACATACTGCATACACGTAATGTTTATGACACGACATACTATATGGGGTTGGGTTTCTAATTTTGAAGAAGTACTGTATTGTGGCTTTACCACATAATTACTGCTCTGGTAGCTTTGCCACGTTTACTGTTATTAGCAACATTGTTGCGTTAATGTTAGCAGCTTCGCTGCGATATTGGTGTGTTGGTTGGGTGGGTCAATGTAATCCCTACATGGTGTGTTGGTTGGTACGGGTGGTGTGTTGGTTAGAATGGGGTGGATTACATGTCTGCATTGTACTGATACTGAATTGGGTTAGGCCCACACTGTTACGGTATAGGGCTAAGGCCGAGACTGTACAGATACTGAATAGGGCCCAAGTCTAGACTGTTACTGCATGCATTGTTTACTGTTTGACTGATAGGGGATTACACACTGAGTTTTTGTAAACTCACCCTTTCTTTTAACTATACAGGTAATCCTCAGCCTTAGACGGTTTGGAGCTGTGAGGGACTCGGAGCTGGCCACACGATTGCTGATGTTCTACTTTTGACTTTATTTACTCAATTTTCGTATTGGATTTTTGGTTATTTAATAAGGCCATTTGAGGTTTTAACTTTTATTTGGGCTTCGATTTCTTTCCTTAAACTGTTAGACTAGGAAAAGACAAGTTTTCAAACCAATTACTGTTTTCAAAAACATATGTTTTAACTTCTTAAATTTAATTTAGCTTCTGTAAGTGAAAGAGGTTTTCAACAAAATAATTAAGGACGTCTTTAGAGGTGACTAACTTTTCAATGAACCACGCTTTTAAAATTAAACGAACACTAACTGGGACTTTACACAAGCTTTAAATTGTTAGAAGGGTTTTTTAATGGAAACACGGTTTCAAAAAAACACGTTGATGTGACACGCCAGATTCGGCCATAATTTCTAGGCCGGGTTTGGGATGTTACAATTCTAAACCTTCCCATGATTTAAATCTAACTATTTACCATTTGAATATAAACCCTACTACTTTAGTTACTCTTACGATCTGGTCTATAAGCTTTAAGTTCTAAATTCCTAATTCTAACGAATTAATACATCTAATTAATGAATATAACTAATTAATGAACCACAAAACCAACACATTGCTCACTCTAAAAAAATCTCTCGATTTAGCTTTATTAGAAAAACTCAGTTTAAGAAATTTGGCTAAAACTAAAATTTTTAAAAATTTTGGGTATTACACACTGAGTCTTTATTAGTAATTATATAGATTGAACAACTGAATAAATGATAACTAATTAGCTAAATTAGGTGTAATTTGAGTTCTAGGTTCATAAATTTGATTGAGAAACATAATGGTTTTCGTTACTTTGTTTAGTGAAGTCTTTATAATTTACTTAGTTTATTTTTAGTAGTAATTAGAATTTATTTTTTATTGACCTAAATTAGATAAAATTGAATAGTTGATACAAAGAAGCTTCGAATTTGGTCTCCGCGCAAATGTTCTCATCTTATCACTTTATTACTTGATCGACATGTGTACTTGCATTACAATTTTTCGTCATCAAGTCAAAGGATTACCTTTCTCATATAAGATAATCTAGTATCTTAAGTTAATGAACTAATTTGCATGGTGGTTACATGAGAATTTATCCTAAGAAACTTAAGTGATTCCATCTAGTGGAGTCCTCATTGAGGGTCATATCTGATGCACTTGTTTCCAGAACAAGAATCCATGGTTGTCATCAAGTACTCACTTCAACTTATGGAATTGGCTACATACATCCAAAGTATGTAAGGTCAACATATGCTAGTCTCTCGAGCATTACTAAAGCACTATCTTGCCAATGCATTGATTAAGAACATTTTTAAGAACATGGGTTTGATGTATAAAGATCCCACAATTACAACTTGTTTACAATTCCTTTGTAGGTCTTATTAGTTCCATGGGCTTCGTTTTATTAGTAGTTTGAATAACTTGTTTGTTATTCACGTTAACATCAAAGAAAACCTTTACACTACTACTCTTTAGTATACAATTTTGCTTTATTAACATATATATATCCAAGTCCAATCAAATTGCAACTAGGGCATTTATTCTTTCACAACAAGAAAACGCACCTAAAAAAATCAATTTCTCTATGTAAACTTATTCAGATTAGCTATAAAAAAGAGTGAGGTCGTTAATGCATGTTTTGCTTACTTGACCTTAAGGAAACCACAATCACATTATGTCATGTCTCAAAACTCCAAGATCAACTCTTAACTTGGGTACATCAAGTCACATTCGACTACACCCTAATAGAGCTCTTAAAGTTTTTAGGTTTGACCTAAGAGAATAAGGTAATCAACGAATGGGTCTTTGTGAAACTTAAGACTAAATAAATAAAACCTTCATTAGGACAAAGAGGGGAAAACTGAGACTAATGGGCAAAACTTCTCCTAACAACCTAATATCCACTAATGGCTGTCGAGACTACCAATATATGAACCACTTCTGTAAAACTCATTTTTCAGTGGTGTTAGAAATAGTAGTTTCGGGGCCACAAATCTGACGAGTAAGCTACAAATATCATTATTTAAGATTTATGAGTCAAATCTAGTATTATTATAAATTTTGACTTGATAATTTATGTTATTTGAACGAATAATTAGGCTAAAGTGGTTTTAGAAAATGAGGTGATGAGACCTTATTTCTATAAACCAAGCTAAAAATATTTTATTAAATATTTATGGAGTGTTATTAGGGGCATATTAAAATTTGACTAAGAAATTTTAATGTTTAGATAGTTAATTAATTGAAAAGGACTCAATTGTAAAAGATGTAGAACTTAATCACTATAGCTTTATTTTTATTAAATGGTTATAAAAGCATGAATTAAGGGCTTTATGTGGTAATTATACCGTTTTAGACCATATTGGAAATTTTATGATTTTAAATATGGAATTTTAGTTGTTTATTTTACGGTTAATATAGTAATTTAATAAATAAACTTAAAACAAAAGAAAAAAAAAGCATGCATCTTCTTCATTTTCTACCTTCATCACCGAATAAGAAAATGGAAAACTCCATTGTTGCCTTCATAAGCTTTGGCCAAGCATGGTTTTGCATGTAAGTTTAATTTCCACCCGTTTTTTGTGAATTTTATGTTTTTGAGTTTGTATTAGTTTATTCTAGCTAACGGGGGTCAATTTGTAAAATTGTTAAATGTTATAGGTTATGCCATGGATGAATTTGATATGTTTTTGAAATTTTATGATAGATTGTTAAGCTTGGCTGTTAAATAAACATATTTTGTTAGGTAATTTTTGATGATTTTAATGTTTAGGGATTTATTTATGAAAATGGTAAAATTCAAGGAAAATATTGTAAATTGATGATAAAAATGGGCTTTTATAAGGCTAGGTAATAATCGGCTAGCATGAATTTTAATTAAAAGTGGTTAAATTGCAAGTTTCAAGTTTAATGACTAAATCGTAAAAAAGGAAATTTTGAGGGTAATTTTGTAAATTTTTATTGTTAAGGGTTATAAGCTAAATTAATTATTTTAAATTCTGGAATGAGATTAATTAAATAAACATAATTATCTAGATCAATAAATGACTCAAACGGACACAAATTATGGAAAAATCAAATTAGTGGATTAGTTGTTGGATCACGTTAAGGCATCGTTTTGGTACAGGTAAGTTCGTATTATATGTAATATGTCATATTAAATTCCCTGATAATTGTTTTATTCTAATAATTGTGATTGTAATTATTGAATGTTGGCTGAAGAAAGTTTAATGAAATTGAGTTGTATTGGAGATAGTGTATCGAGCCTTGAGTCCAGCAGGATTCGTACTGGTGTATACTATCAGGCTCTGTACTTAGCAGGCTTCGTGCCGATGTATATTATCAAGCCCTATGCCTAGCATGTGTAATAGCCTGATTTTGTGCCTAGTCAGAATAGTGGTTTCGAGACCACAAATCCGACGAGGAAAAAATTATTTTTATTATATTTTTATGGTCTACAATTTCATGGAATGATTTAGTGAAAACTTCATTCGAAAATTTCGACGTTCGGGCACTCAATTTAGTCAAAAGGACTAAATTGTAAAAAGTGCAAAACTTGAGTTCTATATGCTAGAGGTGTCCAATTGTTAGGAAATTTTAAATTGGAGGTCCCTAAATGGTAATTAGACCATTGGTTAATTTGTTGGACAAAAATGAACATGAAATAGGTGAAATAGAATATTTTTAAGTTAGGAGCATTTTGGTCATTTAGTAATTAAATGATTAAATAAAGTAAATAAAAGCCAAATTTTGGTCATATTCAATCCCTTGGCCGAACTTTTGAAGACCACCATGGCTAGGGTTTTGTTCAAGCTTTCCAAGCTCCATAGTAAGTCCGTTCTTGCCCCGTTCTTAATGATTTTTACGTTTTTGAAATCCTCGTAACAAGATTTACCTATTTCTACCCTTGATTTGAAGTAGGGTTCATGTTTAAAAATTTACCCATGTGTGACATGTGTGTATTTTGATGTTTATTAGAGGAATATGAATGTTTGTTGTGTGTTGAACGACTTTTACTAACTAGTTTTCGATAAAAATGCCTAAAATGACTAATTTGTAAAAGTTATAAAAATTGTCATAAATGTGTGATTGAGTGGAAATTGTGGGCTGATATAGTTATGAAAATGATTCAACTAGGCTTTTAAGTTAAATAAATTGAATGAAAATCATTTTACGAGACTAGGGGAAAAAGTGTAAATATGACAAAGTTTAGGGGAAAAAATGTAATTTTACCATAGTATGACTTTTGGATCACATTGACTAATGTGACTAATAAATAGACTAAATGTGATATTATAGATCAAAGAAAATGAGGTTCAGACCTAGAACGAGGGAAAAATGCGTATTTGATGGTTAGGTCTTTTTCACCATTTTTAGTATCGAGGGTAAGTTCATTTGCAAATAATGCAACATGTACCATACTTTAAATGCTTTAATATTGTATGTATGGTAAGTTCATATGAGATGTTATGTCATATTTGTAACACCCCTTACCCGAGTTCAACGTCGGAACAGGATACGAGGTGTTACCGTACTTAAACCCATGCTTACAAACATTTCGTGCCATAATTTTCGTCCAAATTAAAACTTTTTGAAAACTGAACATAAAGTCCCTAACACGAGCCCACAAGGCCCAAAACACGCTTCGAAAAATATTTGAGACTTAATTGAGTACTTTAGAAAATTTTAAAAAAATTTCAAGGTAAACAGGGAACACGCCCGTGTGTCGTCTTAACATGATCGTGCTGAAGGCCCGTGTAGCTCACACGACCATGGGCATATCTGGACACGCCTGTGTCCCTAACCTACGTGGATTTATTTCGATTCGAACCTACAGGGGTTTTCACACGACTTGGTACATGCCTGTGTGCATGGCCTGTGTCCCTCACACGGCCATGACATGCCCATGTCTCAGCTCGTGTACAAAAACCTTGATATTCTATTTCTGATGTCATCAACCAATAAAGGGCCCAGGGCGTGCCCAAGGCACATGCTCGTGTGTTAGGCCGTGTCCTTTACGCGGCTGAGACACACGGCTGTGTCTCTGCCCGTGTGTTTACTACCATGCATACTGACTTGAAAAATTGAGGTGCAGGGGACACACGACCAAACTACACGCCCGTGGGGCAAACCGTGTGTCATACACGGTCTAGACACATCCTGTGTGTCTGCCCATGTGGACAAAAACAAGGCTCTTTTCCAAGCCTTTTTGCCACCCTTATTTGCACCAACCTACACAACATCAACCAAAACCAATCCAAACATAACACATATAACCAAAACAACCACAACCATAAGAAATTTTCATCAAATGCATTTAATAATAATCAATATTAGCCAACACTAATGGCCTATGCAAAATGAATATCACATCCATCATATGAGCCAACTCTTATGGCTAAACTAACAAGATACTAAACAAAAGATTCAAGCCCTTATACATGCCAAAATAAAAAATATTAAAAAAGCTATACCAAAGCTTTAGGTGATAGTGTGATCGATGCCTCCGACATCCCTTGATCCCCGATACTAGCTTGGTGGCACTATAAGAAAATGGAAAGGAGAGGGAGTAAGCATAAAGCTTAGTAAGTTGCATATGAATAAGTAACAACATCAACCATGCATATTATAAATCAACACAACATTCTTGAGTGAACATGGGTAAATATCACTACATGCTTATATATATATCACAAGTATAAACCAAAGATTTCAATAACGTTCCAAGATCATTTTCATAGTTAGAACTGACTCATGTCATTCTTACCATCAGGCAACATAACTAGACTCATATCTCATGAGTTTCAAATAAGAACTTGTACCACTCACAACACGATTATATCATTCCATATCATTATCACAAGCTTTTAAAATAACCTATGAAACCATTTCGAATACTAAAGGATATCTGACAAGCTTTACACAAGAGGGTGAGTTGCTGATGCCATGTTCCAAACATGGACTTACACTAGCTCACATGTCGAGGCCGATGCCATGTCCCAGACATGGTCTTACACTAGCTCTCGTCTTAATATTGATGCCATGTCCCAAACATTGTCTTACATTGGCTCTCATAATGTGACAATGCCATGTCCCAGACATGGTCTTACACTAGCGCACATATCAATGCCGATGTCATGTCCCTGACATGGTCTTACACTGGCTCTCACAACATCGCCAATGCCATGTTCCAAAAATGGTCTTATACTGACTCCCATATCGTGGTCGATGTCATGTCCCAAACGTGGTCTTACGCTGGTACACATATCACCCAAATGTCATGTCATAGATATCCAATCTATTCCTGGGTTCAACCGGGAATTTACCGCATTAATTTCATCATACATTATTCATAATGATATTATGCAAAATAAATCATTCAACACATAATAATGATAAAGTTACCTTACTTATGCACAACTTACCTCGGTATACAAAAAGTGGACGACTAATTGGCTTTAGTCTACTAGTTTGGCCTTTCCTCGGTCTAGGTCCAGATTTTGTATTTCTTGATCTGAAATGATAAAAAGTCACTAATTTAATCATCATATTAATATAATGCATTTCATAAATCATATTTTGGCAAAATGACCTTTTTGCTCCTAGACTTTCACAAAATTACAATTTTACCCCTAGGCTCGTAAATCGATTTTTATCAAATTTTCTTACTAACCAAGCCTAGTCAAATTCCTTTTATACTAGAAGCTTCCCACAATTCCCATCATTTAACACATTTACCACATAATTTATAACTTATGCAAAATAGTCCTTACTTAGGGTTTTCATGAAAACTACTTCACAAAAGTTGTATAATAACCATGATTCATTTTCTTCCATAATAACTCAGCGAACAGCATGAACACTTTCATTACAAAACCCTAGACTTTCAACCATTTTGCAAAATAGTCCCCTCATTAGCTAGATTATGTTACAAGGGTCCAAAAGTACAAATATTTTCAAGAAAGGCCATCAAAATCACTTACTTGTAAGGATAAAGAGTAGCTGAAATTTTGAACGTCCAAAACCCCTAAAATGGCTGAAATTTTCAGTGGTGAAAGAAAGGATGAAAAAGTTGAAGTCTTTGGTTTTATTTAATCTTATTTTCTAGTCAAAATAGGCTACCAACTTCACCAAATTTGATTTTTTTATTCATCTTTGTTCCTGTGGCTGACCGCCCCTATTGAAATGACTCTATTTTCCCTTTAAAGACCCCAAATTATGATTCTCTAGCTATTTAACACCATTTGTTAGAAAAACAAAACTTTTACTCTCTATCCGATTTAGTCCTTTTTCGGAATTAAGCATGCAATCACGAGAATTATTTTACCAAAATTTTCATGTACTCATATAAACATGCTATAACACATAAAATTATATAAAAAAATAATTCCTTTAACCTTGGGTTAGTGGTTCCGAAACCACTATTCTGACTACACCCAAAATTAGGCTGTTATAATTCTCCCCTTCAGGGATTTTCGTCCCTAAAAATCTTACCGTTAAAAAGGTTTGGGTATTGGTATCTCATAATTTCCTCGAGCTCCCATGTGGCCTCTTCAACTCCATGTCGATGCCACAGTACTTTCACGAGTGCTATACTTTTATTTCTCAATTGCTTGACCTCTCGGGTTAAGATCTTAACTGTCTCTTCACCATAAGTCATGTCTGATCGAATCTCAACCTCTGTTGGCAAAAGAACGTGCGAAGGGTCAAAACGGTAAAAGCGCAACATCGACACATGGAAAACATTGTGGATCTTCTTTAACTCGGATGGCAAGGCTAGCCGATAAGCTACCGGTCCAATTTTCTCAGTCACCTCATAAGGTCCAATAAAGTGTGGAATTAATTTTTCTTTCTTACCGAATCTGAGGAATTTCTTCCATGGAGATACTTTCAAAAACACCTAATCACCGACTTGAAACTCAATTTCTTTTCGTTTCAAATCTGTGTAGGATTTCTATCTATCTAAAGTGGCCTTCAAATAGTCACGAATCACTTTCACTTCTCTTCAGTTTCTTTGACCAACTCAACCCCGTGAATTTGATTCTCTCTGAGTTCAGTCCAATACAAGGGCGTTCAGCACTTACGCGTGTACAAAACCTCATAAGGAGCCATTTTCAAACTTGACTGGTAGCTATTATTGTAGGCAAATTCTACCAACAGTAAATATTTTTCCCTATTGCGTTGGAATTCTAGGACGCAACATTATAACATGTACGTTGTATTCAAGAATCTGAATTACTCTCTCCGACTAGCCGTCGGTTTGCAGATGGAAAGCCGTGCTAAAATTTAACTTTGTCCCCAAAGCTTCTTGTAACTTTTTCCAAAACCTCAAAGTAAACCTCGGATCTCTATTCGAAATAATCGACAAAGGTACTTCATGAAGTCCCACAATCTCAGAAATATATAACTCGGCTAGCTTATCAAGTGAGTAGTCGGTACGTATTGGAACAAAATGAGCTGATTTCGTTAGTCGATCAACTATGACCCAAACAACATCTTTCTTTCTGGGTGACAACGATAATCCCATCACAAAATCCATGGTAATTTGATCCCATTTCATTTGGGAACCATAACAGGCTGAAGTAAACCCAAAGGTACTTGGTGCTCGACTTTCACTTGTTGACAAATTAAACATTTCGATACAAACTCTGAGATGTCTCTTTTCATGCCCTGCCACCAATACAATCTCTTCAAGTCATTAAACATCTTAGTACTACCCGAATGGATTGACATACAACTAATATGTGCCTCGTGAAAAATTTTCACAATAAGCTCATCATCTGTAGGTACACAAACCCTGTCTCAGAACATCAAACAACCGTCGGTACTAATCTAAAAATCTGATTCGTCAACTGTCTCACATTGAGTCATCTTGGCTTGCAAATCTTTATCACTCTTCTGAGCTTCACAAATCTCTTAAAGAAACATAGGTCTAGCTCTCAACTCTGCTAGAATCGAACCATCCTCGATTATAGACAACTAAGTATTCATAGCTCTCAAGGAAAACAACGACTTCCTACTTAATGCATCTGCGACAACGTTCGCCTTTCCTGGATGATAGTCAATTAGCAACTCGTAATATTTTATCAACTCTAGCCATCTCCGTTGGTGAAGGTTCAATTCATTTTATACTTTTATAGTTGGTGAATATTCACATCTCTCGCCATATAGATGGTGTCTCCAAATCTTCAGTGCGAACACTATGGCGGTTAACTCTAAGTCGTGAGTCGGATAGTTTTTTCTTATGCGGCTTCAGTTGTCTTGAGGCATACGCTATCACCTTGCCTTCTTGCATAAGCACGCATCCTAATCCATTCAAGGATGCATCGCTATACACTACGAATTCTTTTTCCGATTCTGGTTGCACTAGGACCGGTGCTTCAGTCAATAGTGCTTTTAGTTTTTCAAAACTCTGCTGGCACTTCTTTGTCCATTCAAACTTGACATCTTTTTGTAGTAACCTCATCAATGGAGTAGCAATCATGGAGAATCCTCTAACAAATCGTCTGTAGTAACCCCTTAAGCCTAGAAAGCTTTTAATCTCCGATACATTCTCCGAAAGTTTTCACTCAACAATAGCCGAGATCTTACTCGGGTCAACTCTAATTCCATCACTCAACACGATGTGTCCTAAGAATCCAACCTCTCGGAGCTAAAACTCACTTTTACTAAACTTGGCATATATCTGCTTATCTCTTAATATATTCAAAACAGTTCTTAAATGCTTCGTGTGCTCACTCTTATCACGAGAATAAATTAATATATCATCGATAAAAAACAACCAAGAACTTATCCAAGTACGGCTAAAAAATATAATTTGTCAAGTCCATAAACACGGCGGGGGCGTTTGTTAAGCCAAAGGGCATGACAAGGAACTCATAGTGACCGTATCTCGTCTAAAACGCGGTTTTCGACACATCTTGCTACTTAACTCTTAGTTGGTAATAGCCGAATCTCAAGTCTATCTTAGAAAACACCGTGGGTCCCTTTAGTTGATCAAACCAAGCATCAATCCTTGGCAAGGGATATTAGTTCTTCACCGTCACCTTGTTGAGCTGTCTGTAGTCTATACATAACCTCATCGACCTGACTTTCTTTTTCACAACAAGTACCGAAGCACCCCACCGGAATAGCTCGGTCTCGCAAAACCCTTGTCCGTTAATTCTTGTAACTATACTTTTAACTCCTTTAACTCCGTCAGAGCCATCCTATACAGAACAATCGAGATAGGTGCCATACCAAGGACTAACTTGATACAAAACTCAACTTCCCTAGTTGGAGGTAATCCGAGCATATGACAGCCCTATTTTGACCCTAGTCGGGAAGTGGTTTCGGGACCACAAAACCGAGACACAGAAAAATAATTAAATGTCATATTCCATGTTTATTGTGTGTGCACATGCATATATGAAGGCTTTATGCTTTAATTTTGACAATTGAATATGAAATTGTAAATAGGACTTATGTGTGAAAATTGTGAAAGATGATGGGTAATTTTTAAAAGTGGTTTATAATAAAGGTACTAAAAGGAATGGTTTTGCATGTCAAATTGCCCATTTTATTGTTGGTGGTCGGCCATGTTGCTAGTTAATAAATAATATATATTTTCTATTATCAATATGTTAATTAAATGGCTTTTATTTATTGAATAATAATAAAAGAATAAAGAGAACATGGGTGATAAAAACAAAGTGTTCATCTTTGTTTCTTGAAGAACCGAATGTGAAAGAAGTTTAGGGGAGGAACATCATTCGGTCATCCTAGTCTTAATTAAGGTAAGAAGTTTTGGTTAATTCTTGAAATTTTAGTTAAATTCTAGTAAATTACTAAGTTCCTTATTAGACCCATGTTAAATTTTTGATATTTGGTGAATGAATATGGTTTTCGGTCATGGTAAATAATAAAGAATGTGGTTGTTGTTCTTGTTAACTTGGATGAATTTTGGTGGATAGGTGTTTGAATCAAACAAATGATCATGTGTGTACACTAGATGCTAAGTGAGAAGAATCGGTCATTATATTAGAGGCCATTGCTGAATATGAACTTAGTTATTGTGAGTGATGAGTGTGTTTTGAGTTGATGAAAAAAAAAAGCTTAAAAATGTGTTATAAGCAAATTATATGCTAAGCTAAGGTTCTTAAATTATCAATTTTTCTTCCTTGCCGAATATGTGTTTATAAAGATGAGTGGTGTTGAACGTTTTAAATAATTTAGATGATTATTAATCTAGGTATAAGCTAGGTAATATTAATTGATTGTGACTTAATTGTTTTATAGCAAGTGCCGATTATGGAAATTTCAAAATTCGGTCTTAGATCTTAATGTATATTTTTTTTATTTCATTAAGTTGAAATGGAAAGTTGTTACATGCAAAGAAGATGATTAGGACTTATATAGACAATCGGCATTAGCTAAGGAGTGAGAATGTTGATTGGTAATGTATATGTAAATGAGTAGTGTTATACACATATGATCTATTTGGTAATAATCACATTGGCTACACTAGTGTATAAGAAAACGAAGTAAACTATGTGAGTTTTGCTTATGTATGCGAAACTAGTATAAGATGAATGATCGGTTACTAAGGTTATAAAATCATTTTGAGTTGAGTTATAAGTGACTATCGTGGCTTGATGAGTTCTTACCATTTTCAGTTACAAATAAGTATGAAGTTTGAACCATGGCATAATTATAAATATTAATACATATTGAAACTGTTATGTGATTGCCGAATGTGAATTATGAGTAAACAATATAGGTTAAGATATTAAGCAAATCTATTTGTATTTATTAAGCTAAAGAGCAAGGAGGATCGAAGTCGGATAAGGGAAAAGAGAAGGCAATAGAGTAGCCAATCTACTACCGTTTCATTATACCGAGGTAAGTTTTTAAGTAGGCTCTTCTAGTATACATAATTAAAGATGCCTATAGGAATATGGTAAATGAATCGAAATTTTTGGTTGGCACTTGAATAAAATTGTTCATTAATTAATGTGGGTATGCGATTCATAGTGAGGATCATTTGGAGTTAAGCTGTAATGGTGTTATGAACATGTGAATTTGAGTATAACTTTGGAGTTGAAATGTGAATGATGATATGTATATTGATAGAATCTATCCGGACTAAAGGTCCGCAGGCTATGAGCTGAAAATATATATATATATATATAACCGGGTTAAGTCCCGAAGGCATTCGTGCGGGTTATTATAACTGGGTTAAGTCTCGTGCGGGTTATTATAACCGGGTTAAGTCCCGAAGGCATTTGTGCTGGTTGTTACATCCGAGCCAAATTCCGAAGGTATTTATGTTTGGAAAGGTGCGACTCTGTCGTAATAATTCCGGTTAATGTGCTCATAATCCCTAATATGACCATATATGGATCGTATGTACATTGGAAAAAAAATTTTGGTACAGTGTCAGTTGTGATTACGTAATCGAATAATGCTCTTCCGGCCATTTCTTAGGATTATATGAAGTCTATAGCTCACTCGAGCTACATGAAATTGAATCAAATGAAATTTAGTTAAGTTTGACTTCAAATGTATAAACCTATTGATAAAAGTGTAAATTAAAACGAATATGTGATCTTGTGCGTAGGCATTTATTTATCCTTATGAATGCTATTTCTTTTGTGTTTTTGTTTCAAATGAGTTCCTTACTTATAAACTTACTAAGCATCGAAACGCTTACTCTGTTGCTTAAATTCTCTGTATTATAGATTTTGTTCGTCAGCTATCGGACTCGGAGGTGTCAAAGTCGAAGTCATCCACACTATCTAAGCCACTTTTTGGTACTCTTCAGTTGAACTTGATAATGGCATGTATAGGGCTGACCCTTGTTAATTAAGTATCTTTTGGTAATGTATATTCGTATAGCCATGCGAAAATGGCTTGTATATTTTGAGTATAACATTATGATCATTTTGTATATATGGTCTTATGATATGGTTATTAAGTGGTGTGGAAATGTTTGGTAATGATTAGCCATTGGAATGGCCAATCATGGTCCTATTGGTGCTACGTATGTCATGGCTAATCGTGATTATACTTGGAAATAATGTATGTCAAATTACTAGTTAATTCATGGAAAACTATGAAATAGGTAAAATTTACCTTAAAATAGATGCTGACAGCAGCAGTGATGTAAATTTGAAAAATCACTAAAAATAGTATAAATGGAATTAAATAATGAATAAATTATGTAATCGAATCTTGATGAGTCTATTTTCATATGAAAGAAACGAAATGACCATATGAGCCGTATTTTATGGGATGTTTAAGTTTTCGTAAAATAGGGCTAGAGCGATTTCTGGATCCCCTATTCTGACTTTGGAAATTCACCATAAATTAACAAGAAATATATAGAAGCCATGATTTATATGTACAGATTTATTTTTGAGTCTAGTTTCATTAGAAACAAACGGCATAAGTATTGAAGCCCTGTACAGGAAGATATCTAAGTCGTAATGCATAATGGTCAGAGTAGTCGAACCCTGAAATAGGGGAAACTTTAACTAATAAACTGTACTAATTGGACAAACCAAAAATTCTAGAAAAAAATTAGTAAATATATGTATGAGTCTAGTTTCAGGAAAAATTTACGGAATTGGATTTTAAGTTTTGGAACTCGAGATATGATTTTTAGAGTGACTGTGATGCAGTTAGCTAGCTTGTCTGGAAATTTTAAAAATGAATTGTATGAGCTGTTTAAGTAAGGAATTAAGTCCGTTAGCACCTCGTGTTCGACTCCGGCAACGGTCTCGGGTACGGGGTGTTACAGGGCAATTCTTCCAGAAACACATCCGGGTACTCACATACCACTGGTACTGACTCAATCTTTACTCCTGACTCTTAGGCATTCAACACAAATGCAAGATAGGACTCATACCCTTTTCTCATGTATTTCTCAGCAGTCATAGAAGAAATCAATACTGGTAAACTGTCTAATTCACCTGATTCAACCCGAATAATATCCCCATTTTCACATCTCAATTCAATAAATTTACTACCACAATTTACTAACACATTATGAACAGTCAGCCAATCCATGCCAAGAATTAGGTCAAATTCATCAAACGGTAGTAGCATGAGGTTAGCCGAAAAATAGTGGCCCCTAACGATTAAAGGACAGTTTCTACACATTTTGTCAACTATTACACGTTTTCCTAAAGGTTGGACACTTTTACCACAAATTCAGTAGACTCCACTAGCATATTCATACTAGGTACCAATTTCATGCAAATATAAAAGTGGGTAGACCCCGAGTTGATCAAAGCAACTACAGATATATCATAGATAGAAAAGGTACCTGTAATCACAATGGGAGATGCAGTATCTTTGCAGGCGCAAATGGCTTATGTCCTTGCAGACGCTCTGGGCTCGGACTTCATAGTAGAATCTCTAGGCGTACCTCTACTAATAGGCCCACTCCTAAGGTTCTTCTGTGGTCTACCCCTCGAGGTAGCATTACTCGCTCTCACATATTCCTTTTTGTTTTCTCCTTCAGCTCAGGATAGTTTCGAATAAAGTGTTCTAGTGAATTGTGACACCCTTAACCCGTATCCATCGCTGGACTAGGGTTAAAGGCATTACTAGATGAAACAGAATATTTTACGAACAATTCACATACATTATCCACAATCATAATAAAACATGATCATAATGTCCCTTATATAGGTCATCGAGACCTTAAACATGCATTAGAAAGGGGTCGAGACAAACCGAGTACATACAAAATATTCCAAAAATTAATCATTTTTCAAAGTTGCACAGGCCACACACCCGTGTGTCTAGGCTGTGTCAAAATAGGGGATACATACTGACTTGTCCACACGGCCACATGACACACCCGTGTGCCAGGCCGTATGAAAATTAGAGAGGCTACTGACTTGGGTCACACGGCCAGTCACAAGCTCCTGTGTCTAGCCCGTGGTTGAAACTGACTTGGCCACACGGCCTAGCACACACCCCTGTGTGCGACCGTGTGGTCTGCCCAAGCTCATTTTGAAATGGCCCTTGAGAAACACGGTTGAGACACACGCCCGTGTCTATGCCCGTGTGGGCAAAAATAGGCCATTTACAAGGCCAATTTACCACCCATTAAGGGTCCTCCCTACAGTCATCAAAACCACAACATTTTATGCCAAAACCTCAACCATTTCTCAACGAAAACATATACCATTCATGCCATAACATTATCAACCAATTTCATACTTAATAGCCATATTAAAATATGCCAAATCATAAGAAAAATCATATCTAATCATTTGTTTCATAACCTCTTTTCAATTCATTCAATCTCATATCAAAATCTTACCAATCCTCAAATGAGCACACACCAAAACTTACCAAATTGATCAATTCACTTGACCATTAATGAACACATCACATAAGCATAATTTGCATCACATATCATATACCAAAATCAAACTATAAGATCAACCAAAACCAAGCCATATCACATGGATATATATAAACATATCACAAAACATAATCTAAATACTTCTAGCCTATACATGTCATACTTCAATATATACACTTTCAAAAAAACTACCAAAGCAAGGTTCGATAGTATGGTGACAATCCTCAATGATCCCCGAGCTCCTGGTAGCTACGATATCTATAAAACAATGCAAATACACACAAAGTAAGCTTTCAAAAGTTTAGTAAGTCATATACAAATAAACTTATCAACTTAAGCATATACACATCATAAAATTCATATATTTCATGGCCAAGATACTAACATATACCTCATAGTTCACGCACAATTCACATATTTCCAATCCATTTGCTCAAATAACATATTTTCTCATAATTATACCATATTTTCACAAGAGTACATATACTTACCTTTCAACATCAAATATGTTACTCAATTCAAATGCACCTGAATCGGATACATGTTCACATAATAATTCATTTTCTCGGAATTCTCGTTGAATCGTTTGGAATCATAAGGATACGCGGATAGCTTAGAAAGCTCGTACAATGCCAACGTCCCAGACGTGGTCTTACATGTAATTAAATATTGATGCCACTGTCCCAGACAGGGTCTTACATGAAATCAAATATGATGCCAACATCCCAGACGTGGTCTTATACGTAAATCATAAGTTGATGCCAACGTCCCAGACGCAGTCTTACACGAAAACACATATGGGATCCTATGTCATGACATATGTATCCTAACTATTCTTAAGGTTCGTACGAGGCTTTTCGGACATCAGAACTTTGTCGATACTTTATCGGATTTCTTAGATTCAGCTCTCATATTATCATTCATCACAATACAATGTCATATATATATGAATAAATAAATTCAAACACATTTATTTGTATATCGACTTACCTCGTACGGATTCAGATAGATAGAATTGGCAACTAGACAACTTTCGACTTTCCCCCATCTAATTCCGTTTTCTTTAGTTCCTGATCTATATAAATTCAAATTTAACTTATTCACTTTAACATTTATTCAAATCAATCCAAAAACACATATTTAAGGAATTTATAAATTAGCCCTCTCATTTTCACATTTTTACACTTTAGTCCCTAGTTACAAAAATCACAAAATACACAAAATTTCCTTATACACATGCTTAGCTGAATTTCAATAGAGTTCATAATGCCCAAATATTTCATTTATTTCACATTTTAGTCTCTCAAAATATCATTTTCACAATTTAGGCCAAATTACTCAATTTCATGAAAAATTCAAAGACAAAACTTAATAATCTAACACATATCTTCCATTTACTAACATAAAACTTCATAAAGCTCACATTATCATTAATAGCTCAACTCAAAATCATCAAAAATTTCCAAAATTCAAACATGGGCTTTGGAGAACACTAAGCAATAATCACAAAAACATAGAAATTATCAAAAACGGATCAAAACATTTACCTTAATCAAGAAAAACTATAGCTGAAACCCTTACTTGTTTTTTTATTCTTCTTTTGTTCTTCAATTTCGACATATACAAACATATAATGGCCTATTTTCATGTTTTGTTTAATTAATATAACATAAATATACATTTTACCATTTTAACCTTATTATAAACATTATAAAATCATATATATTAAGGCCATTTATGTCCATTATCAAAACCAATGGTTTAATATCAACATAAGGCCTCTCAATTAATAAGCCATGTCATTTCAACACTTTTAACAAATAGCATACAACTTTTACATTTTATGCGATTAGGTCCTTTTATCAAATTAAGCACACAAATGATCGATTTTTATACGAAGCTTTTACACATGCTAATTCACATCTCATAAGCACGAAAAATAATATTAAAATAATTTTTAACTCAAATTTTTGGTCCCAAAACCACTATTCTAACAGGGTCTAAACCGGACTGTTACAATCCTCTCCCTAGGGATTTTCGTCCCCGAAAATCTTACCGTCGAATAGGTTCAGATATTGCTATCTCATAGCATCTTCAGGCTCCCAAGTAGCCTTTTCGACACCATGTCGATGGCACATCACTTTTACTAATGAATTTTTCTTATTTTTCAATTCTTTGATCTCGCAAACTAAGATACAAATCGGTTCTTCTTCATAGGTCATATCAGACTGAATCTCAATCTTAGTCGGAGGAATTACATGTGAAGGATCAGATCTATAACGTCGAAGCATTGATATGTAAAATACATTATGTATCTTTTCTAGCTCAGGTGGCAACAACAAACGATAAGCAGCTAGCACGATACACTCGGTAATCTCATATGGCTTAATAAACCTCAGAGTTAATTTGCCTTTTCTAACGGTACGAAGTACTTTCTCCCATGGGGATACTTTGAAAAACCCTTTGTCACCGATCTCAAATTCAATATCTTTTCTTTTCAAATCAGCATATGATTTCTGATGATCAGAAGCTGCTTTCAAACTATTTCAAATCACTTTTACTTTCTATTCAGTTTCTTTTATCAAATCTACCCCGTGAATCTTATTCTCACTGAGCTCAGTCTAATACAGAGGTGAACGACATTTACGACGAGATAAGTCTTCTTATGGTGCCATTTTAATACTCGATTGAAAACTGTTATTGTAAGCGAATTCAATCAAAGGCAAATACTATTCCTATGAACCTTCAAACTCAAGAATGTAACATCTCAACAAGTCCTCGAGTATTTGAATAATCTGCTCAGATTGACCATTTATTTTCAGGTGAAAAGCTGTACTGAAGTGCAATTTCGTACCTAGAGCATCTTGCAATTTGTTCCAAAATCGTGATGTGAATCTCGGATCTCTATCTGACACAATAGATAATGGCACACCATGAAATCTCACAATATCGAAAATGTATAACTCAGCTAACTTATCAAGCGAGTAATCGGATCGTACCGAAATAAAATGAGCTGATTTCGTCAATCGGTTTACCACAACCCAGATTGTATCTTTCTTTCTCAGAGATAGGGGCAAACCCGAAACAAAGTCCATTGTCACTCTATCCCATTTCCAATCTGGAATCATAATCGGTTGTAACAAACTAGAAGGCACTTGATGTTCAACTTTAATCTACTGACAAATTAAACATTTTGCAGCAAATTTAGAGATGTCATCCTTCATTCCAGGCCACCAATAAAGCTGTTTCAAATCACTATACATTTTCGTACTACCCAGATGAACAGATAAATGACTGTTGTGAGCTTCATTCAAAATCATCTGAATTAACTTTGAATTTCTCGAAACACAAATCTGATAATTAAATCTTAAACAATTGTCTTTATCAACTCTGAATTCTAAATCAGAATTTAAATCACACTGAGCTCATTTTGCTATTATCTCATTATCAATTTTTTTAGCATCAATAATCTGTTGAATGAATAACGATCTTGCTTTTAATTCAGCTAAAACTTAACCATCATCGGACACAACCAAATGAGCATTCATCGCATGTAGAGCAAATAATGATTTTCGACTCAAAGCATTAGCAACAACATTTGTTTTCCCTGGATGATAATCAATTACAAGCTCGTAGTCTTTCAGTAACTCTAGCCATCTTCTCTATCGCAAATTCAAATCTTTCTGAGTTGTCAGATATTTTAAACTCTTATGATCAGAATATATGTGACATTTCTCATCGAATAGATAGTGGCACCAAATCTTCAAAGCAAATACGATCGCAACTAACTCAAGGTCATGCGTCAAATAGTTCTTTTCGTATGGCTTTAACTGTCTCGAAGCATAAGAAATGACTTTGCCTTCCTGCATCAAGACACATCCTAAACCATTCAATGAAGCATCACTATAGAACACAAATTCTTTACCCAATTCGGGTTGTACTAACACTGGAGCTTCAATCAACAGGGCTTTCAACTGATGAAAGCTTTTCTGACACTTTTCAGACCATTCAAACTTCACATCTTTCTGAAACAGTTTTGTTAACGGAGTTGCAATCATAGGAAAGCCTTTTACGAACCGTCTATCATAACCAGCAAGTCTCAAAAAACTACGGACTTCGGAGACATTCTTTGGAGGCTTCCAATCCAAAATAGCTAAAATTTTGCTCAGATCAACTCAGATACTAGATGTTGATACAATATGACCCAGAAAATTGACTTCTCGTAACCAAAATTCACATTTACTGAACTTCGCATACAATTGCTTATCTCGCAAAGTCTGTAACACTATTCTTAGATGTTCAGCATGCTCGAATTCATCACGCAAATAAATCAATATTTCATCAATGGATACGAAAAAAAATCGATCTAAATACGGTTTGAAAATTCTATTAATCAAACCCATAAAGATAACAGGTGCATTAGTTAATCCGAAAGGCATAACTAAAAACTCATAGTAGTCGTACCTCATTCTGAATGCAGTTTTCAGAATGTTTGAATTTTTTACTCGAAACTGATAATAGCCTGCTCTCAAATCTATCTTCAAAAACACAGTAGCTTTTTTCAACTGATCAAACAAATCATCAATTCGAGGCAGAGGATATTTGTTCTTGATAGGCACCTTGTTCAACTGACGATAATCTATACACATTCTTATCATGCCGTCTTTCTTTTTCATAAACAGAACTAGAGCACCCCAAGTGAGAAACTCAGTCTAGCAAACCCTCTATCGGTCAACTCTTGCAACTGAGACTTTAATTCTTTTAGTTCGGTTGAAGCCATTCTATCCAGACCTATCAAAATTTGAGTAGTTCCCCGTACTAACTCAATACCAAATTCAACTTCTCGGATCGAAGGTAATCCCAGAAGCTGTTCAGGAAACACATCAGGGAATTCACATACAACAGGCACTGATTCAATTTTCTTTTCTGACACTTTCGAATCAATCACATAGGCAAAGTAAGCTTCACAATATTTTCTCACAATACTCAAAGCTTTCATCGAAGATATCATAGCAGGTGATCCATTCAAATCACTAGATTCAATTCGAACTATTTCATCATTCTTGCATCTCAAATCAATAGTTTCCTCTTGCAATTCACAACAGCATCATGCAAAGTTAACCAATCCATACGCAGAATTATATCAAACTCATCAAAGGGTAATAACATCAGATCGGCCGGAAAACAAATATCTCAAAACATTAACGGACAATTCTTTCAAACTTTCTCAACCAAAACACATCTGCCTAGGCGGTTCGATACGTTAATTACGAATTCAGTAGACTCTACAGGCAAAGTCTTACTATTCACTAAATTCATACATATATAAGAATACGTTGATCCCGGATCTATCAAAGCAATCACAGAAGTATCGTAAAGAGTAAAAGTACCCGTAATCACATTTGGAGATGAAGCTTCCTCACGAGCTTGAATGGCATAGGTTCTGACAGGTGCATAAGCCTCGGATCTAATAGTAGTTCTTTTGTCCCTCTTTGACTACCATTCACATTTCCTGTATTTCTAGGAGGTTTACCATGAGATGCATTGCCATTAGGCCTCAAATTTTGCACAATCTCTTGCTCGACAGACTCGAGGCAATCAAGGATAAAATGGTCTAAAGATCCACATTTGAAGCAAGCTCGATCATATAATCTACAGTTTTTGGGATGTCTTTTACCATAATGTTTGCATTCAGGGCGATCAGATCTGACATTTCCAACACTAGCAATAGAAGTAGCTGGAGCTCTGAAGCTTGAATGTGATCTAGCACGATCTCTACTCGAATGTCCCACATTAGCCTTTGAACGACCATAATATCTTAGAATTTATTTGACGCAGACTGAAATGGCTTGCTTAATGATCTCTTTTGCACTTCTATAGCTTCTGAATTAGATTTTCTTTTCTCTTTCCCGAGCTCTTTAGATTTACAGGCTCATTCAACAAGTACAATGAATTCTTTTATCTCAAGAATCCCAACTAACAAGCGGATATCCTCGTTCAATCCATCCTTGAATCTTTTGCACATTATAGCTTCAGTCGATACACATTCTATAACATACTGACTCAATCTCACAAATTCTCGTTCGTATTCTGTAACAGACATACGACCTTGTTTAAGCTCAAGAAACTCTTTACGTTTCTGGTTAATAAATCTCTGACTGATGTATTTCTTTCGAAATCCAGCTTGAAAGAAATCCCAAGTGACTAGCTCTCTTGGAACCACAGATATTAAAGTCTTCCACCAGTGATACGCTGTATCTCTCAGAAGTGAAACAGCACATTTTATACATTCATCCGTAGTTAGAGACAATTCATCAAATACTCTTATCGTATTTTTTAGCCAGAACTCGGTTCTTTCAGCATCATTGTTCGTTGTAGCTTGGAACTCTTCAGCCCCATATTTTCTAATCTTATCAACTATAGGCTTATTCAACTGATTCGGATTAACTTACAACATATTAGGGACTTGCGGAGGATTAGTTAGGGCTGAGGGTTGCTAAACAGCCGGATTAGTTCTAATGTATTGGGTGAACCAATCATTCATCATCTGATATAACGCTTGTTTAGCCTTTCCATCATGGGTACTCGTAGCTGGTCTAGAGTTGGAGGGCACTGTCCCTTGCGTGGGAGCAGGCGCATTGCTCTCGACATCGTCAGTTATGGCTTGTTCGGGATCCATTTACTATATAAAAATGCATTTTCATGGTCAGGATTCATCACACTAGCGCAGTTAATAAATAAGGCATGTATAGCTAGACTCACATACGCTACGTTAGTCCTACAAATTGACTAAACTGTAGCTCTGATACCAACCAAATGTAAAACCCCTAATCCGTATCCGTCGTCAGACTAGGGTTAAAGGAATTACCGGACGAAACATAATATTTTACAAACAATTCACTTACATTATCAACAAATCAAACATGATCATAATATCCCTTATATAGTTCATCGAGACCTTAAACATTTAGAAAGGGGTTGGGACTAAACCGAGCACATGCAATTTTTTTAAAAAATTAATCATTTTTCAAAGTTGCAAGGCCACACGCCCGTGTGAATAGGCCGTGTGCCTCACACTGCTTTAAACATGCCTATGTGTCTAGGCCGTGTCAAAACAGGGCATGCATACTGACTTGTCCACACGGCTACATGACACGCCCGTGTGCTAGGCTGTGTGAAAATTAGGGAGGCTACAAATTGGGTCACACGGCCAGTCACACGCCTGTGTGTCTAGCCTGTGGTCGAAACTGACTTGGCCACACGGCCTAGCACACGCCCGTGTGTGCTACAGTGTGGTCTGCCTAAGCTCATTTCGAAATGGCTCTCGAGCAACACGGCACGCCCTTGTCTCTACCCGTGTAGGCAAAAATAGGCCATTTACAAGGCCAATTTCCCACCCATTAAGGGTCCTCCCTACAGTCATCAAAACCACAACATTTTATGCCAAAATCTCAACCATTTCTCAACCAAAACACATACAATTCATGCCATAACATTATCAACCAATTTCATACTCAATAGCCATACTAAAATATGCCAAATCATAAGACAAAATCATATTTAATCATTTGTTTCATAACCTCTTTCAATTCATTCAATCTCATATCAAAATCTTACCAAATCCTCAAATGAGCACACACCAAAACTTACCAAATTGATCAATTCACTTGGCCATTAATGAACATATCACATAAGCATAATTTGCATCACATATCATATACAAAAATCAAACTATAAGATTAACCAAAACCAAGCCATATCACATGGCTATATATATACATATCACAAAACATAATCTAAATACTTCTAGCCTATACATGCCATACTTCAATATATACACTTTCAAAAAAAATACGAAAGTAAGGTTCGATAGTGTGGTGACAATCCTCGATGATCCCCGAGCTCCCGGTAGCTACGATATCTATAAAACAATACAAGTACAGACAAAGTAAGCTTTTAAAACTTAGTAAGTCATATACAAATAAACTTATTAACTTAAGCATATACATATCATAAAATTCATATATTTCATGGCCAAGATACTAACACCTCATAATTCACATACAATTCACATATTTCCAATCCATTTGCTCAAATAACATATTTTCTCATAATTATTCCATAAGTTCACAAAGGTACAGATACTTACCTTTCATCATCAAATATGATACTCAATTCAAACGTACCTGAATCGGATACATGTTCACATAATATTTCATTTTCTCGGAATGCCCGTTGAACCATTCGGAATCATAAAGATACGTGGATAGCTCGAAAAGCTCATACAAAGCCAAAGTCCCAGACGTGGTCTTACATGTAATCAAATATCGATGCCACTATCCCAGACAAGGTCTTACACGAAATCAAATATGATGCCAACGTCCCAGACGTGGTCATACACGAAAACACATATCGGATCCTATGTCATGACATATGTATCCTAACTATTCCTAAGGTTCGTGCGGGACTTTTCGGACATCGAAACTTTGTCGATACTTTCTTAGATTTCTCATATTCAACTCTCATTTTATCATTCATCACAATACAATGTCATATATATATGAAAAAGTAAATTCAGACACATTTATTTTTATATCGACTTACCTCGTACGGATTCGGATAGATAGAATTGGCAACTAGACAACTTTTGACTTTCCCCCATCTAATTCTGTTTTCTTTAGTTCCTGATCTATATCAATTCAAATTTAACTTATTCACTTTCAAATTCATTCAAATCGATCCAAAAACACATATTTAGGGTATTTTACAAATTAGCCCTCTCATTTTCACATTTTTACACTTTAGTCCCTAGTTACAAAAATCACAAAATACATAAAATTTCCTTATACACATGCTGAGCCAAATTTCCATAGAGTTCATATAAGCCCACATATTTTATTTATTTTAGATTTTAGTCCCTCAAATTATCATTTTCACAATTTAGCCCAAATTACTCAATTTCATCAAAAATTCAAAGGCAAAACTTGAAGTAGCCTCTATCATTACCTCTGTACTCACCGAAGTGTCGTCTACCACACTGCGAACACTCCATTCTATTCGGTTGAGCACTACCAATGCTCGCAATGGAAGTGGTCTGAGCTTTAGACGTCGCATACTTGTTATTCTTGTTTCCGCTTGAGAATCCTGTTGACGCATTTATTTGAGTAGGAAACCGTCTTGATTTTTTGGATGAGGTCTAAAATAATCTTTCCATTTGTCTTTTCTTTGAATCACGTGACTCAATATCAGTTATCCTCTTCTCTTTGGCCAATTCTTCGAACACGCTCTCTCATACAAATTCTCTTAACTCTAAAATACCAATCAATAATCTAATCTCTTCGTTCAAACCATCCTCAAACCTCTTGAACATAGTGGCTCCTGTAGATAAGCACTCCCTAGCGTATTTGTTGAGTCTCACGAACTCATGCTCATATTTTGTTACCATCATTTGACCTTGCTTCAATTCTAGAAATTCTTTTCTCTTCTGGTCTATAAACCTCTAACTAATATACTTCTTTCAGAATTCTTCTTGGAAAAATTCCCATGAAATCCTTTCCCTTGGTACAGCCGACACAAGGGTGTTCCACCATTGGTAGGCCGAGTCTCGCAGGAGTGACACAACACACTTCATGCACTCCTCAGGGGTGTAAGACAATTCATCGAATACCCTAATGGTATTTTCCAATCAAAACTCTGCTCTCTCTGGGTCATCATCAATTTTAGCCTAAAATTCCTCGACCCCATGCTTACAAATTCTATCTATCAGAGGTTTTTCTCTTCTAACCATTTCTACTCCTTGGGGAGCTATATGGGCAAGCTGAGGAATCAGAGGAAGTGGGGGAGGCGGAGTGTTTGGGTTTGCATGAACAAACTCCGAGTACCTAGCATCCATAATATGGAGGTAGGCTTCTCTAGCCCCTCCACCCTGACTCAATGTCACGGGCCCACTTTCGACTAGCGCGGTCCCTTTAGCGGGAGCCGGCACATTACTTTCCACATCATCCACCATAGCTCTGTCAGGATCCATTTACTATATGAAAACACAATTTAAATTTGTCAAAATTCGTCACACTATCACAATATATTTATGGCATGTATTCCTAGGCTCGTACTCATGCTAGATTAGTCTGAAAATTGACTAAACCATAGCTCTGATACCACTAAATGTAACACCCCTTACCCGAGCTCAACACCAAAACATGATATGAGGTGTTACCGTACTTAAACACATGCTTACAAATATTTTCGTGCCATAATTTTCTTCCAAATTAAAAATTTTTGAAAATCAAACATAAAGTCCCTAATATGAGCCCACGAGGCCCAAAACACTCTTTCAAAAAGATTTGGGACTTAACTGAGTACTTTAGAAAGTTTTAAAATTTTTTTAAGGTAAACAGGGCACACGCTCATGTGGAAAAGTGACATGCCCGTGTGTCATCTTAACATGATCCTGCTGAAGGCCAGTGCAGCTCACACGGCCATGGGCATATCTGGACTCGCCCGTGTCCCTAACCCATGTGGATTTTATTTTTGATTCGAACCTACAGGGGTTTTTACACAGCCTAGCACATGCCCCTATCCATGGCTCGTGTACCTCACATGGCCATGACACGCCCGTGTACAAAAACCTTGACATTTTGTTTCTGACGTCATTAACCAATTAAGGGCACATAGCCAAGGCACACACCTGTGTGTTAGGCCATGTCCTCCACACGGCTGAGACACACGGTCGTGTCTCTGCCCGTGTCTTTACTACCATGCATACTGACTTGAAAATATTGAGGTGCAGGGGACATAAGGCTGGACTACACGCCCGTGGGGTAGACCATGCGTCACACACGGTCTAGACACACGCCCGTGTGTATGCTCGTATGGACAAAAACAAGGATATTTACCAAGCCTTTTTGCCACCCTTATTTGCACCAACCTAGCCAACATCAACCAAAACCAATCCAAGCATAACACATATAACCAAAACAACCACAACCATAAGAAATTTGCATCAAATGCATTTAATAATAATCAATATTAGCCAACATTAATGGCCTATACAAAATGAATATCACATCCATCATATGAACCAACTATTGTGGCTAAACTAACAAGAAACTAAACAAAAGATTCAAGTCCCTATACATGCCAAAATAAAAAAATATTAAACTAGCTATACCAAAGCTTCAGGTGACGTCCCTTGACGTCCCTTGATCCCTGATACTAGCTTGGTGGCACTATAAGAAAATGGAAAGGAGAGGGAGTAAGCATAAAGCTTAGTAAGTTGCATACAAATAATTAACAACATCAACCATGCATATTATAAATCAACACAACATTCTTGAGTGAACATGAGTAAATATCACTACATGCTTATATATATATCACAAGTTAAACCAAAGATTTCAATATCATCCCAAGATCATTTTCATAACTAGAACTTACTCATGTCATTCTTATCATCAAGGCAACATAACTAGACTCATATCTCTTGAGTTTCGAATAAGAACCTGTAACACTCAACATGATTATATTATTCCATATCATTGTCATGAACTTTTAAAATAACCCGTGAAACCATTTGAAATACTAAAGGATATCTGACAAGTTTTACATAAGAGGGTGAGTTGCCGATGCCATGTTCCAAACATGGTCTTACACTGGTTCACATGTTGAGGCTGATACCATGTCCTAGACATGGTCTTACACTAGCTCTCGTCTCAATGCCGATGCCATGTCCCAGACATGGTCTTACACTAGCGCACGTATCAATGTCGATGCCATATCCCAGACATGGTCTTACACTAGCTCTCACAACATCATCGATGCCATGTTCCAAACATGGTCTTACACTGGCCCTCATATCATGGTCGATGCCATTTCCCTGACTTGGTCTTACACTGGCACACATATCACCCAAATGTCATGTCATGGATATCCAATCTATTCCTAGGTTCAACCGAGAATTTACCGCATTAATTTCATTATACATTATTCATAATCATATTATGCAAAATAAATCATTCAACACATAATAATGATACAGTTACCTTACTTACATACAACTTACCTCGGTATACAAAAAGTGAACGACTAATTGGCTTTAGTCTACTAGCTTGGCCTTTCCTTGGTCTAGGTCTGGATTTCGTATTTCTTGATCTAAAATGATAAAATTTCACTAATTTAATCATATTAGTTTAATGCATTTCATAAATCATATTTTGGCAAAATGACCGTTTTGCCCCTAGACTTTCACAAAATTACGATTGTATTTTTAGGCTCGTAAATCAATTTTTATCAAATTTTCTCACTAACCAAGCCTAGCCGAATTCTTTTTATACTAGAAGCAGCCCGCAATTCCCATCATTTCAGACATTTACCACATAATTTATAACTTTGCAAAATGGTCCTTACTTAGGGTTTTTATGAAAACTACTTCACAAAAGTTGTTTGTTTTAATAACCATGATTCATTTTCTTCCATAAAAATTTGGAAAACAACATGAAAACTCTCATGGAAAACCCTAGACTTTCAACCATTTTCCAAAATAGTCCTCTCATTAGCTAGATTATGCTACAAGGGTCCAAAAGTACAAAAATTATCAAGAAAGGCCATCAAAATCACTTACTTGTAAGGGTAAAGAGTGGCTGAAATTTTGAAGCTCCAAAGCCCTTAAAATGGCTGAAATTTTTAGTGGTGAAAGAAGGGATGAAAAAGATGAAGTCTTTTATTTTATTTAATCTTATTTTCTAGTAAAAATAGGCTACCAACTTCACCAAATTTGATTTTTTTTATTCATCTTTGTCCCTATGGCTGACCGCCCTTATTTAAATGGGTCTATTTTCCCTTTAAAGATCCCTAATTATGATTCTCTAGCTATTTAACACCATTTTTGTAACACCCTGAACCCGAAACCGACACCGGAGTCGAACACGAGGTGTTAACTGGCTTTAACCCCTTACAAAATTTATTTTCCAGACACTGCCCAATCTGTGTACTAGTCGTTTTAAAAATCATATCTTGAGTTTCGTAATTCGAAAATCAGTTTCGTAATTTTTCCCAGAAACTAGACTCATGTGCCCATCTATGTATTTTTTTCTAGAATTTTTGGTTGGGCCAATTAGTACAGTTTATAAGTCAAAGTCCCCCAAGTTGCAGGGGTCGACTACACTGTAGTTTTCCCATTACGACTTGGATATCTCCCTGCACGGGGCTTCAATACTGATGCCGTTTGTTTCTATGAAAACTAGACTCAGAGAGGAATCTGTACATATATGGTACGACCCCTAATTATCTCTGGTTAATTTATAATGAATTTCCAAAGTCGGAGCAGGGAATCCAGAAACCGTTCTGGCCCTGTCCCACAAAATTCTGATTATCTCTTAATATACTGCCCATATGATCTTTTCGTTACTTCCTCATGAAAGCAGACTCATCAAGCTTCGATTACATAATTTATTCATCAATTAATTCCACTCCTACTATTTTTAGTGATTTTTCAATCTCATGACACTGCTGCTGCCAGCATCTGTTACGAAAGTAACTAGGTCCATTTCATGCCTACCCTTGATCCAACTCAATCGAACATTCGTGCCATTTTCGCATGGCTTAAAGTTTACATGCCATAATTCAAACACAACGTACTAGCTTATACATGCCAAAATGATCTTCTAAGCACACTAAGAAGAAAGTACCAAAACTTGCTATCCGGTGTGATGACTTCGATGACGGCCCGACCCCGCAAAAATAGATGAGTCCAAGCAACCTATAATGGGTGACAAGGAAACACCGGGTGAGTTTATAACTCAGTAAGTCATAAGCAATGCACTACTATATATCAATAACATTATCACAAGAGGGAACAAAATGGAATGAGACAATTTACTCCATCCATACCGAACCATGCCATAGTTCCTCCAACCTATCGATTCAATTTCATATCAATTCATGCATTCACAATCCATATACTCATCAATAGGACATTGAAGCATTTTCATAAATCAATTTATTTTCGTTACAATCAAACAACAAAACGGCCTTTCACCCATCCTACGATAAATTTTTATGTACGTGACTTCAAGTATAATTGTCACATAGGTTCAACTTACCGAGCTCAACACCAAGTATAAGCATAGCACATATTAGCCATGTACTCAAGACACTTACCCGATCCGCTGTCCGCGATCGACTCAATAGTGTCGCACACATAGTGTCCATAATGATTCACGAATGTATATTGAGCCCGCACCCTCAGTGCTATATAATCAACTCGCACACTTAGTGCCACGTAATCAAATCGCACACTTAGTTCTACATAGTCAGACTCGCACACTTAGTGCCGCATGGTCAATTCGCACACTTAGTGCATCATATTCATTTCGCACACTTAGTGCAACATAGTCGAATCGCACACTTAGTGCTGTACAATTTAATCCCGCGCACTTAGCGCCAATCTCATGGTCATAAATGGTTATCCCGCACGTTTAGTGCCGAGATCAACAACTCAGTACATCTTACCTCTTTTCTTTCATTCAACAATTTCATCATCACATACGTACATGCATATATATATGTATATTTATTCATTCCATTCAGCATCAATACATACACATTATGACCATTTGAAATAATACCAACTACATGCTTAATGACTTACCTCGTGTTGGGTAAGACGGTTCCAACTCGGCTACTCGATAACCTTTTCTTTGCCTTTGCTCGATTCACCTCCTTTAGCTCCTTGAGCTAAATCAATAATTTAACTAGTTTAACCACCTTGCTAAATATTTACAATCCAATTTCACATGTATATGTATGTTAGTATATTCGGCTAATAACCTCATGCAACTACCAAAGCCGAATCAACTAAATATACTTATGTATATACACATATATCATCATCGAAATCACCTAAGCTTAGACATCAATTTTTAATTTCAAGCAAGTTGCCGAATGCAACCTTACTAAATTTTCATGGATTCAATATACCATTACCATGAAATCAACAACCAAAAATTCATAGACAATTTAGGAAAATCACATTGCAAAATCTCAAATTCAAACAAAAACCATGGCTGAAATGCATGTATACATGTACAATGTCAACTATAACATCATTTAAACACCTAATTTCATCTCATGAACACTTAATCAAGTTTCCCTAATCTAGCATATTTTCACATCTATTTGTAACATCATGTAAGTCCACATATAACTACATTTCTTAAGTTCCACATCTTAATGCCCATTATAGCCACTCCCATAATCTACATTTAAAAATCGGCAACACCCACATTCAACTATTTTAGCCGAATACTCCTCAATACTTAGACTAAAGTATGCACATTAAACTTAATACAACTTTCATTATTCCTTTCATGTTTCGGCCAATTATTCAAATTACCTCATAACATGAACATTCTTTTCAACTAATCTAGGATGACTCATTCGGCCATAACCAAGAACCACTTTTCATACAAGGACAAAATAAATCAATTGAACCTCCCATTTAAACCCCTTTCTATCTTCTACTTACTCAATAATACATGTTTCTTAGTTCATATTCATCTATAACCATTTCAAATCACATACTACAAAACATCATCACTTTGGCATATAAGAACATAACCAAAGGTTTCTTGCAACACAACTCAAAAATCAACACATGGGTCATGTTATGAGCATCAAAACAACTCAACTTCACAAAAAAATGCCAAAAGAACCACATGATATCATACCTTAATCTATAAACTCACTTGGCCGAATGTCCTAGCTTCCATTTTTTTCTTTTCTTTTCCTTATGGTTTCGGCAAGATGATAGAAAAGATGAAGGAACTTTGTTTTTATCACCACTTACTAATATAAATTTATTATACATAATTCCCACCAAATATAAAAAAAATGGAGACAAGGGAACACCATAATGCATGCTTGTGTTGGCCGGCCATTCACATTCAAAAATGGTCTATTTGACATGCAAGTCCACTCTTTTTGGTACATGCACTAATAGACCATTTTAAATTGGACTATCATATTTTCTCCATGTCTCAAATCGATCCCTATTAACAATTTTCTCATGCAATTGGTAAAATTAGGGAATGAAACTTCCACATACTCATGTTCACACATAATAAGCACAGAATATAGCAATTAATTATTTTTTTTACGACTCGGTCTTGTGGTCCCGAAACCACTTTCTGACTAGGGTCACATTAGGGCTGTCACAATTTTCTAGAAAAACAAAACTTTTGCTCTTTATGTGATTTAGTCCCTTTTCGCAATTAAGCATGCAATCGCTAGAATAATTTCGCCAAAATTTTCATGTACTCATATAAACATGTTATAACACATAAAATTATATAAAAATAATTTCTTTGACCTCGAGTTAGCGGTTCTGAAACCACTATTTCGACTAGGCCCAAAATCAGGCTGTTACAATATTTCTATTGCTTTGATATCAAATGAATTTTAATGCTTTACTACTATTATGAGTATGCTTGATTATTCCATGTGTATGTGATTGGTGCTATGGATATTGAAATTGACATTACAAGTAAGCTCAAAGGAAATGTGGTATCGAAGAATCCTGTTTGAACCTTAGGAATAGTTTAGGATACAAGTGACATGTCATTAGGAACTATGTGATCTGAACTCATTGAGTTGTGGTTTGAGTTCATGATATATGTGGCATTTGAACTTATTGAGTTATGGTCTGAGTTCATGATGTATACGACACATGTTTTGCTATCCGGGAATTGGTCTTGTATATTCTACCGGTGGCTGGGTAGTCTAGCATGTGTTGTGGATACCTGACACCCTATATGAGCAGACTCATGAGTAGCTCGAAAGTGAACAACATGTGATATGCGATATGAGGTAACGTTAGCTACATATGAGGCACATAGGTATGAGATTCTGATGTATGCGATAGTATTCCGAGTGTTCAACGGGTAGTCCAAAGAGAAGTTCAATGGTAATCTTGATAAATACGTCAAAGACGAGAAAGTAAGTTGTTATGTGCAAGTGGGAACAGATATGTATATCGAACTCATGAGAACATCATAAGATGTGATGAACTTGTGGTAAGAATATATATATGAAGAAAAATTTTAAGTGATTTGATAATCAAGTGTAATTTTATGTTCATTAAGTTAAGTGTAAGATTAATTCTTATTTAAATTTCATTCTATTTGGATGTGAACTTACTAAGATATGAAGCTTACCCCCTTTCTTTCCCACCTCTTATAGGTTTATTCAGCTAGCTCCGATTGGAGATCGTCAGAGATTCTATCACACTATCAAGCTATCATTTGAGGTATAAGTGAATGTAAGTATGTTAAGTTTATGGCATGTATAGGGACTTAGTCATTTTGTGTGTGTCATTATGATATGGCCAAATGTATTGACTTGTAATGCATAAGGATTCAATTTGGTATGTAGCCATATAAATTGGCTTATATTGGCTAATGGGTCACAAGCATATTAATTACTCATATGCCTATGCCAATGTCATTGTGTGATGTGGTTTATAATGGTATTCTAATGAAAGTTAGTATAATGGAATCATGAAAGAGTAAAATTAGCATTAAAATAGTTTTGGATAGCAATAGTAGTTCAACTTTGAAAAATCACTAAAAATTATGGAAACCAAATTATAGGTTGAATAAAATATGAAATTAAATCTTATTGAGTCTAGTTTTACATAGAAGAAATGGTGCAAGAAAAAGAATTTCATTTTATGAGATATTTGAATTTTTATGAGATAAGTTTAAAATGATTTTGGGTTCCCCTGTTCTGAGTTTGGAAAATTTCTAAAAATCATATAAAAATAATTATGGGTTATAATTTATATGCTTAAAATTATTAATGAGTCTATTTTCAAAAGAAATAAAAGGGAACATCATCTGAATCTCATATGAGGAGACAATTAATTTTTAGTGAAGAGGGTTTGGAACTGTCGAAGAGCAAAATAGGGATGACTTTAAAGAATTAACTGTACTTATTAGCTAAACCATAAATTGTAAAAATTTTATGGTAGGAAGATATTTGAGTCTAGTTTTAGAAAAATTAAGTGGATCTTAATTTAGAGTTCTGTATCTCAAGATATAAATAATTTAATGACAGTGACTCAAGTGGAAAGTTTTGTTATGAACAGTAAATAATTGTTTTGATATGTTTAAGCCTTGATTATGGTTGTGTTGGTAGCTTAATTGTGCCATGTTAAGTTCCATAGAAAGTGTGTATGTGAGTGTGCAAATGAGGGTGGCAAATGGCTTGGTAAATAGACATTTCCTTAGCCACATGGGCAGAGATTTGGCCGTGTGTCTCAGCCATGTGAAGGACACGACCCTGAGACACGGGCATGTGACAGGGCCATGTGACCCCAAATTGTGCATGACATTATAAACAGAGAGTTACACGGACGTGTCCCAAGTGACACGGGCATGTGTATGACCACACGGCCTACCCACACGGGCGTTTGACTCTCCAAAGTATGAAAATTTTCTAAGTGTAGTAAAAGTTCCAAATGTTTTCAGTTTAGTCCCAAACCACTCCCAATGTATGTTTTGGGCCTCGTAGGCCCAGAGAAGGGACGATATGCATGTGATTGGATGAATTTGATTTAGTCCGAATTTTATGGCCTGGTTTTGTATGAATGTTTATGTGTAAGTTCGTTAACGCCTTGAACCCTGTCCCGGTGTCAGATACGAGTAAGGGGTGTTACATTTAGTGGTATCAGAACTATGGTTTAGTCGATTCTCAAAATAATATAGCGTATGTGAGTCTAGCTATACATGCCATATTACTACTCGTGATAGTGTGATATCTCCCGACTTTGACGAAATTGTTTTTTTAAGACAGACATGACTTCCAACTGAGCTATTTTTCGATAATGTTGATAATGATATTGAAATGATTGACATATGCTTATGATGAGTGGAATTTTGGAAAAAGGTATGAATTGAAGTTTATGATATGTACGTGTTAATGTACGAAATGAGATAACCACAAGTTGAGAAAAATGTGAAAAGTGGAATGAAATAAAAGAAATATGGTGATAAGCCCATCCATGTTTGTTTGGCATGCATATGATGTTATGTGCCCAACATATTTGATTAAGTGAATACGATAAGTAAATTTACTCAAATTGACGGAATGTGTGTTTATGTACACTTGTTTGAATAAGATAATCAAAAAAAGCTCATGCAACATGAATATGTATGTTAATTTGCTTGAAGTGAATTATGTGATTGTGACGATACTATGTGGATGATGAATGCTAAGTCATATGTGTGTATTTATGAGAGTCAAATTAGAGGCTTTACGACTTTACCCCCTTACCAATGTGGTATTTTGTAATAAAATTTCACGAGATTTATGTTGAATGAACTCACAAGTGTGAAACTAAAGAGTTTAGTGGTGAAATAATTAGTAATGCATACAAAGATAAGAATAGTTTGGAAGGTGAAAACAATTTTGGAAGGATATCAGAATGTTTTAAAGATTATACAAATTATGCAATGTTACGGATAAAGAATAAGTTAGTCTTGACTAATCGACTCAATTAGGTATGAAGTCTAAAGACATGTTTGCTGAAATTTCTCCTGAATTGGTTTTCGTTAGTGAGTGGAATAATACGGGGTTTATGATGACAAAATTAGTCAGAGAAATGATATTTGAGTAGTAAAGATGTCTGTGTGTGTGACAGTTACAATTGAAATGAATATGATGATCTTTTCTAGGTATTCTATAGATTCTTTTATCCTCAGAGATATGTGTGTGAATGTTCAGTTTCTGATGGAGTTCTTATGTTGCGAAAATGCTAGCTAACTATGATGTTAGATGAAAGCCCTGTTGGTCTGGTCGGTTTATGATTGGTGTTTCTTTATCTCTTCAAAATTCTTTTCTAATATGTTGGAATGAAGTCGATGGGAGAAAAAAATTATGTGAGACTATTCTTATGTTTCTACTAATTATTGTTTTGTTTTATATATACGAAAAACATATTATCTTTGTTATTAAGAAATTCCAGAGTCGGTAAGAAGTGTTTTTCTTTTAGCTTTCACTGACGAATTATCAAGATCTTTATTATCTTCTTGTGAGTTATGTTCTCGGACTTCTGTTATGGTATCGTATCTTAGATTTCCTTATCTCAATTTTTCTATCATTCTTATTTCGTGAATTATCAACCATGGCTTATCTTTAAAGTGTGCTCTTCAACTTGTGATAACTATGTCTATTATGATTATGCTTCTGGTTCAATCGTAGAAACGTGGTAATTCTGGTATCTGAATTTCTCTAATTTTCGTGTAAGGAATTGACATTGGCAAAGGTATAAGTGGTGAAATCACAAGCTTCAATTTGTATGATGGATTTATTTTCTCAGGTAAGTTAACTAAAGTCAAAGCATTCAATTGGGATGTCTTTATTTCTTTGAGCTAGTGCAATTGTAAAGGTCTTGATTAGCATGATAAGAGAATTTTGAAAGATTGTGTTTGATTTGTTCTAATAGCATGAAGAAAGTTGCATTTTGTTATGTTATTATTGGATAGTCAAAATCGACTTGGTTGTTTTTATCAGAGTGAGCTGGTCAGTTGAAATGTGATTTGAGTTACATGTAGTTTAAGTATTTTCAGTTATAATAATAAATTTTGTGCATCCATGAATATATCGATAGGCAATATTCTAGATAGTATGATACCGAGATATACCTATTAGATTTTTTCTAATCTGATGATGTTATTATGAGTTAAATCTATTCTGAATGATATGGTTATCACATTTATGAAAATTCGAATGGTTTGTGCATGTTAGCAATGTTGAAAACAGTTGAAGGTATTATTAATCGAACCTCTGGTTCTGAGTTCAATTTGAATTGAGTAATGAATTTATGATTTTTCAGTGATGCACTATTGAACGGATTGGAATGTGTTTTATTGCTAGAATGTAAAGTGATGGTTCATGTTTTCAGACGGTTAATATCACATTAAAAAGAACTGTTCGACTGGTGATTTAGTGACGGCCACTTTTATGTCTGTGTTGTGAATTCGATGATATCGTGTGTTCGATGAAAAATGTCATATGCTTCCTGATCCTAATGGTTTAAAGTATCTAATGTTACAAAAAAAGATCTGAAGTTTAGGACATTGTTAATGGATTTAGATATTGAAAGATTTCAAGTAATTACCGATCAATCTCCGAGAAAGTAGTTATAGTTATAGATGCTTTGATGGAAAATCCTTAATTATTTTTGTGAGTACTGGTTACTAGAACGATCTTATTTGATGATGGCCTGATTTTAGCTAAACAAAAAGCTAGAGTGATGTTTTCTTTACAAGTGTGAGAAACTCAGAAATGTGTTAGTGAGTGATGAGCTAAATGACTACAGTGAGGATCGACTTTTGATTATGAACTTCAGGTTGGACCTGATTCATGTTATTATTATTCAAAGATGGAATTTGTGTACCGAAGAATCTGGGGCTTATGTAGAAAATTTTTATACGAAGTTCACAGTAGTGGCTTCTCTATTCATCCAGAGAGTAATAAAATGTGCAGTCATACGAAGCTGATGTTCTGGTAATTGCGTATGTTACATGCTATTTTTGAGCTTGTGTTCTAATGTCGATTTGTCAACAGGTAAAAGCCAAATTTCAAGAGTATTCAAGACTATCACAGTCAGTGATGAGTTTAGAATGAAAATAAGATGGAAACACTATAGATTTCGTATTTGAATTATCTTTATCTCCAAAAAGGAAGATGTTAACGGATTGTTATTGATCGTTCGTGTACAGATTTCCTATTTAACAAACTAGCCGAGTAAGATGTTTCTGGGATTATTTGATTATGCGAAGTATTAGTCTCCATTATTTCGGACTGAGATCCAAGGGCTATATCCCAATTATGGAAAAAACTACAGGAAACTATGAGTACGCAGTTGCATCTTCGCACTGTAATACATTTGTAAATCGGTGGTAAGTTTGAGAGAGTAATTCAAAACTTTGACGATATGCTCCAACACTATGTATTAAAGTTGAAAGGTGATTCGAGAGAGATATACGAGGCTAAAATCGATTTGTGATTTTGAAAAATTAGTGGAAGTAATTCATGAGAGTTGAAAACAATTTCTTCTAGTAAGATTTTTGGGGACGAAAATCCCTAAAAGGGGAGAGTTGTAATAGCCTGATTTTGGGCCTAGTCCGAACTGTGGTTTCGAGACCACAAATCTGACAAGAAAAAATTTATTTTTATTATATTTTTATGGTTTACAATTTCACGGAATGATTTCATGAAAACTTCATTCGAAAATTTCGATGTTCAAGCACTCAATTTAGTTAAAAGGACTAAATTGTAAAAACTTCAAAACTTGAGTTCTATATGCTAGAGGTGTCTAATTGTTGTGAAATTTTAAATTGGAGGTTCTTAAATGGTAATTAGACCATTTGTTAATTTGTTGGACAAAAATGGACATGAAATAGGTGAAATAGAATATTTTTAAGTTAGGGGCATTTTGGTCATTTAGTAATTAAATGATTAAATAAACTAAATAAAACCCAATTTTTTGTCATCTTCAACCCCTTGGCTGAAATTTTGAAGACCAACATGGGTAAGGTTTTGTTCAAGCTTTCCAAGCTCCATAGTAAGTTCGTTCTTGCCCCATTTTTAATGATTTTTACGTTTTTGAAATCCTCATAACAAGATTTACCTATTTCTACCCTTGATTTAAAGTAGGGTTCATGTTTAAAAATTTATCCATGTGTGACATGTGTGCATTTTGATGTTTAATGGAGGAATATGAATGTTTGTTGTACTAAGTAGTTTTCAGTAAAAATGCCTAAAAGGACTAATTTATAAAAGTTATAAAATTTGTCATGAAAGTGTGATTTAGTGGAAATTTTGGGCTGCTATAGTTATGAAAATGATTTGACTAGGCTTGTATGTTAAAGAAATTGAATGAAAATCATTTTATGAGCCTAGGGGCAAAAGTGTAAATATGACAAAGTTTAGGGGCAAAAATGTAATTTTTCCATAGTATGATTTTTGGATCACTTTTACTAATGTGACTAATAAATAGACTAAATGTGATATTATAGATCAAAGAAAACGAGGTTCGGACCTAGAATGGGGGAAATGCGTATTTGACGGTTAGGTCTTTTTCACCATTTTTGTTATCGAGGTAAGTTCATTTGCAAATAATGTAACATGTACCATACTTTAAATGCTTTAATATTTTATGTATGGTAAGTTCATATGAGATGTTATGTCATATTTCTATTGCTTTGATATCAAATGAATTTTAATGTTTTACTACTATTATGAGTATGCTTGATCATTCAATGAGTATGTGATTGGTGCTATGGATATTGAAATTGACATTACGAGCAAGCTCAACGTAAATGTGGAATTGAAGAATCCTGTTTGAACCTTAGGAATAGTTTAGGATACAAGTGACATGTCACTAGGAACTATGTGATCTAAACTCATTGAGTTGTGGTCTGAGTTCATGATATTTGTGGCATCTGAACTCATTGAGTTATGGTCTGACTTCATGATGTATATGACACATTTTTGGCATTTGGGTACTAGTCTCGCATATTCTACCAGTGGCTGGGTAGTCTGGTATGTGTTGCGGATACCTGACAGCCTATGTGAGCAGACCCGTAAGTAGCTCGAAAGCGAGCAACATGTGATATGTGATATGTGATATGAGGTAGCGTTGGCTACATATGAGGCAATTAGGTGCGAGATTCTGATGTATCTGATAGTATTCCGATTGTTCAACAGGTGGTCCAAAGAGAAGTTCAATGGTAATCTTGATGAATACGTCAAAGATGAGAAAGTAAGGTGTTATGTGCAAGTGGGCATAGGTATGTATATCGAACTCATGCAAGTGGTGGAGTGGCAAGTGGCATCAAATGCAAGGCAATGAGGTAAGGGGTTCGAATCCCTCATTGCTCAAAGGAAGGATTTATTTTTGCTTAAGGGATGGACAGTGGTGGCGTTGAATGTAAACTCTGTAGGGAGTGATAATAGGAGAAATTTGAGGAGGGGATTAAGGGGTTATCAAGGAGAAAAATTAGGAGATGAGGAGTTTAAAGAGGTGGAGCTGAATTGGGGATTAGGGGATAGAAAATTCGGCTAGAGGCTATATATAGGTGCCGAATGTAAGGTTACCAGGATAATGCTGAATTCTCCTTCAGTTTGTTGCCAGAAAACACCTTTTTCTCCAAAGATCTAAAAGCTGAAAATCCCTTGTTCTTCCTTCTTTTTCTTTGTGCCGATTTTCCCACTCTTCCTTACTCAAGTTCTCTTTTTGATTTACCTCTGGTTTTAAATGATTTCTACTTTTCTTTGTGCTGAATAACCTTTTTCACCATACAAGTTTCAAAAGCCGAATATTCTCTGTGCCTCCACTACCCTTTCCACTCAGTCAATTCTAGTGTAAGTGTTTTACTCTCTCAATCGATTTTGCTAGTATAGATCACTCTGTCCCTCACTTCTTCTAATTGGTTTTGGTAGGATTAGTATCGAATTCCAGTCTTTTGGATCTCTACCGATTTGCTCCCTAGGTGTTGAAACTTTGGTAAGTGTTCTTCACTTAGGTAAAGGTTGGCCGAATAGGCTTTAGTAGAAAAGGGTGACATATGCTGGATACAAGTTACCCAATATGTTTTTAACGATAAAGGTTAATGCATATCTGGGTAGCATTCGTGATTAGTGATCAAGGAAAAGCTACTTGGAGTTTCAGGTAAGGTTAAGGTGAGACTTCGGCTTTTGGTAAAGTATTCGATAAGTATATGTGAGTAATCATTGAGTGATATCGATTGTAGGTTCATGATAAGGGGGATCGCAGCACGCTTTATTACCAGGTGTGTACATACACTGCACACACATAGTAGATCGGCAAAAGCTGAAATGCCGAAAGTTTGGCTACGGTAGTCTTGTGAATGCGCGAACACTCGTAAGGGGAAAATCGATAGGTTATTTGAGGCCCCATGGGCGATTCTATGAACGTGGGTCGTGTTTTGGCCAACTGAGCCAGGATGGGCTAAGTGGGACCGATGGGCTGTTGGGCCCATAATAGGTAAAATTGGCAACTTGATGTTAAGTGATGGAAATCATATGAAAGCATGTATATGAATGTGATTTGGGCCTAATGGGCCATATGAATGTGATTTGGGCCTAATGGGCCATATGAATGAGATTGGGCCTAGTGGGCCATATGCATGTATGTAGACTTGTTTGGGCTTTGTAAGGGGTTTTAGGCCTAGTATCTCATAACTGTTTAATTGACATAAGACTTAATTAATTAATTGCGACCGTGGACGAGCCATAAGGTTAAGGTGTGGTAATGGGTATATGCATGTCTAGGATTGGATCTAAGGAGAGCTTGGTACTTAAGCGGTCTTAATGACTCACCTCCTCTTCTCTGGAATCCTACCTGGTGCATAGTACCTGTTCACTTTAGCCAACAAGGACTTGTTAACGGGCCAAGGTAAGTAATAAACCTAATAAAGAAAAATTACTGAAATGCCTCTAAGGGCGAAAATGACCAAAATACCCCTATGTGTTAAATGTAAAATTTATGGATGTTACATGTATATCTGTTGTATACATACGATATTTTGTTTAGGTTTTCATATGGGTTGGGAATTATGGAACGGAGGAAGTATATGAGGATCGCATGGTTGCTTGACAACCGTGGATTCATCGACAGCATTTAAGCCCAATATGTGATTGGCAGCTTTCTGCAATGAAGGTAGTTCTGCAACTGGGCTACCATTGATGTGTATCGGATGGGTGGGTCGATATTTATATCCTCACATGATGTGTATCAGGGGACAGAGTTGATGTGTAATAGTTGGATTATTGGGGTGGGTTGCACTGCATTGCACTACATGTATGATTTTATGGATTGATGAATGCTTATTACTCGTAGAGGGTTGTACACTCTGAGTTTTCGAAAACTCACCCCCTCTTTTATTTTTCTCAGGTGATGCTCAGTAGAAAGTTTGATGTTTGGAGGGACTCGGAGGTGGCCAACTAGCAAGATGACTTGGACTTGTTTTTTTAAGAAATCATATAGTTTCTAGCTTATTAAGTAATTTCAAACTGGAATGTAATAAGGCCTTCCCTTTTATTATTATTTGGATTTTTATTTTTATGCGTTGTAATTATGAGAAGTTGAACATGAGTTTGCTAAATCATAGTTGTTTTTCTACGTTTTCGCAACTAAATTTTAAAATGACAGGTTTTCATAAATCATATGTTTTAAACAAGCTTTCGCAACTGAAAGAGGGTTTTTATAAGTTAAGTAAAGTTTCTCATTTTAAGGAAGGGTTTTCAATGAAAACAAGGTTTTCGCTAAAACACTTCAATGTGATGCGCCTGATTCGACCATAACATCCGGGCCGGGTTTGGGGTGAGCGCCCCGAATTTGGCCCTAGAAGTATTGGGCCTTGTGTATGGGTCCGTAAGGAGGTTGTATATAAGCATTTAATTGTACAAGGAAATGACACAATTAAATGTCTGCTTTGGTGGTAAATGGCCCTAAGAAGTGTTGGAGAAATCTTGGTTCAAACCTGGGCTTTAGCAAAAATTTTAGTTTTAAGTGAATAAAACCCTGGGTGCTTGGATGAAGGCCTTTTAAATTATTATGGTAAATAATGACACAAGGAAGCATGTGGTCTAGTGGTTGTGGTGTCATTAAGGTTCCAAAGGAGCCTGGGTTCAAGTCTTGTCTCTTGCAATTTATTTTAGTTTTTCTTTTAAAGGAATCTGGACGTTAGCACATATGCCTTATAATTAATTGAGGATAAAAATGACACAGCAATAGCCTGTGGTGGAGTGGCAAGTTGGCGTGTTGTGTAACTGTGAGGTCTAAGGTTCAAGTCTTGGGATGTGCAATGGGGTATTTATTTTGCTATTTGAGCTGTGTAGGAGGTGGAGTTGGATTGGATCTCTGTGGTTGAAGTTGTAACAGCTCAGTTTTGACCCTAGTCATTTAATATTAATTTTTGTGTATTTGATAAGTGAATTGACATGTGTGAAAGTCTCGAGTGAAAATTTAACTGTTTGTGTGCTTAATTTGCAAAAATGACCTAATTGCAAAAAATATAAAAGCTGTGTGTTAGATGTTTAAGTGCTTATTTGAGTTGTTTTCTAAAGTAAAGGTCCTTATGTGGTTAATTGCCCATTGGAAGTTTGAATGGACATAAAAGGGCATGTGTTAGGTGAAATTATAATGGTTTAATAAAGGTTATAATGGTCAAATGTTTAATAAGTTAATATATGTTATAACAAAACTTGAAAATAGGCATTTTATGCTTTGTTTGTGCTAAAAATTGAAGAACAAAAAGAAAAGATAAAGAGTTCTAGGGTTCGGCTAGTTGGAAGCTTAATTCGGATATGTTTTTGCTTTGGTTTTTGATAATTTTTACGTTTTTATTATTGTTGCTAAGTGTACTATAAAGCCCATGCCTCAATTTTTGATTTTGTTGATGATTTGAAAATGTGCCATGGATGAATTCATGAGTTTTGTGTTGTTAAATGGTGAAATATGAAAGCATGATGTTAGGTTTACATGTTTTGTCTTTGGATTTTAGATGAATCTGAGCAAATTGGGCTAATTTGTGAGAATGTTATTTTGAGGGACTAAAATGTGAAATAAAAGAAATGTATGGACTTGTATGAGAGCCATGGAAATTTGGCTAAGCTTGTGTGCAAACAGATTCTGTGTATTTTGTGAATTTGTGAAATAGGGACTAAAGTGTCGAAATGTGATAATATGAGGGCTAATTTGTAAAGTGCCTTAAATAGGTGTTTATGGATTGAATTGAATTAATTGGGGAATAAAAGGGTTAATTTTGAAAACCTATAGATCAAGAAAGGAGGAATTCAGACTTAGATCGAGAAAAGTCGAAGGTTATGGAGTAGATAGTCCGAGTCGACAAATTCCGAGTATGAGGTAAGTTCGTACTTAAAATATGATGTTAAGTATGTTTTGATGTATGTATTATACATAGGTTGTATATAATTGAATTGGATATTATGGTGATGAAACAGAAGTTTTGGCAGTAAGTGTGCTATTTAAACTAGCTTTGGCACTAAGTGTGCGATTTAACTAGCTTCGGCTACTTGAGACACTAAGTGTGCGATACCGAATTAGTCTTGGTTATTTGAGATGGCACTAAGTGTGCAGAAATATTTAGCTTCGGCTAACCTTATAGCAGTAAGTGTGCTGATGTATAAAATACGAATAACTTATCGAAAGTCTTATAACATTCAACACGAGGTAAGTACAAAACTGAATAAGTACGGGAAGCTTCAGGTATGTACATTGCCTAAGTGGTAGATGATGTTATGTATATGAATCTCATTGAGGTGATATAGTTATATGGATTGAAATTATGCGAATGCTCATAGGTTATCATTTTATATTCAATGTTTTGAGTACGAGCTTACTAAGCTTTTGAAAGCTTACTTTGTGTGATTACCGTCTGTTTTACAGTTATCGTAGCTACTGAAGGCTCGGGGAAAGTCGAGGACCATCACCACACTATCGATCTCATTTTGTTACTTTTGAAAATGTAAATATTTGAAGTATGGCATGTATAGACTAGTAGTTATGAATTATGTTTTGTGGTATATATATATATTTAGCCCTGTGATTTGGTTAATTTGTGTTTGAAATTATGGTTGAGAAAGGCTTATGATATGTGATGTTAATTTACAACTATGGCATGAATGATGTAGGTTTTAGCATAAAGAATGGTTGATTGGGTTGTACATGTATGTTTGTTTCCTTGTTGTAGGTTGACCCACAATAGGTGGCAAGTTGGCTTAAACCAAGCCTGCATTGTGCCACACGGCCAGGGGACACGGGCGTGTCTTGTGGCCATGTAAGAAAAGCAATATTCTCTTAAAAATTACACGGCCTTGACATACGGGCATGTTGTATGGCCGTGGGCTAAAATCTGTAGCTAGCTAAGTATCACACGGCCATAGCAGACGGGCATGTCTATTAGCCATGGGTGAAAGTCAGTATGCCTGCCCTGTTTTGGCACGGCTGGTTCACATAAGGGTGTTTAATGCCCATGTGAGGCACACGGCCTAGACACATGGGCGTGTGACCTCAATAGAATTGAAAAATTTTCTAAGTATTGAAAGTGGTGAACATGTTCGGTTTAGTCCTGACCTCTTCCTAATACATGTTTAAGGTCTCATTGAGCTAAGAAAGGGACTTATGTTGATGTTTGACTATGTTGCTATGATGTTTATGAAATGAATGTGAAGTGTTTCGATATGTTTGGTAATGTCACTTAACCCTAGTCCGGCGATGGATAGGGGTTAGGGGTGTTACATTTGGTTGGTATCAGAGCTATGGTTTAGTCGGTTCTAGGATACCATAGCATATGTGAGTCTAGCTATACATGCCATATATCTGAAACTGCGATAGTGTGATGAATCCTGACATTGAAATGTGCTTTTGTATGGCAATGGATCCCGATAGAGCTGTAGCTGACGATGTTGAAAGTAATGCGCCTGCTCCCGCGCAAGGGACGGTGCAAGCTAATTCTCGACCGGCTACGAGTAGCCGTGATGGTGAGGCTAAGCAAGCCTTCTATTAGATGATGAACGATTGGTTCACTCAATATAATAGAACCAATCCGGCTGTACAGCAACCTCTACCCCCGGTTAATCCTCCTCAAACTTTGGATATGCCACGAGTGAATCCAGTACAGTTGAATAGACCACCAGTTGACAAGATTAGAAAATATGGCGCTAAAGAATTTCGAGCTACAAAAAGTGATAATGCTGAAAAAGACGAATTCTGGCAATAAGAGTGTTTGATGAGTTGTCATGGAGTTCCGAAGAATATATAAAATGTGTTGTTTCTCACTTGAGAGATACGACGTATCATTGGTGGAAGACTTTGACATCTGTAGTTCCGAGTGAACGAGTTACATGGGATTTCTTCCAAGCTGAATTTCAAAAGAAATATATCAGCCAAAGATTCATTGATCAGAAACGCAAAGAGTTTCTTGAACTTAAACAAGGCCATATGTCTGTTATAGAATACGAGTGGGAATTTGTAAGGTTGAGTCAGTATGCCCGTGAATGTGTATCTTCGAAAGTAATAATGTGTAAGAGATTTGAAGATGGCTTGAATGAAGATATTCGCTTGTTAGTTGGAATTCTGGAACTCAAAGAATTTGTGGTGCTTGTTGATCAAGCATGTAAAGTGGAGGATCTTGGGAAAGAGAAAAGAAAGGCAGAGTTCGAAGTTAGAGATGTACGAAAGAGATCATCGGGCAAATCATTTCAATCTGGATCTAAGAAGTTTAGAGATGATAGCAGTCATTCAAAGACTAGTGTGGGATATTCAAACAGAGACCGTGTTAGATTGCAATCGAATTACAAATCTTCAGCTACCTCTGTTGCTAGTGTTAATAATGAAAAGAATGAAAGGCCTGAATGTGAACAATGTGGAAAATGACACTTTGGTGAATGCTGGGGAAAAAGTAATAATCGAGCTTGTTATGGTTGTGGTTCGAGAAACCATTTTATTAAAGATTGCCCAGATTTAGCTGAAAAAGATAATGTTCAGAATCTGAGACAGAATGGTAATGTTTCTTGTGGTAAACCTCCTAGAAATACGAGAAATGTAAGTGGTAGTCAAAGAGGAACAAAACACACAACTGTTAGATCTAAGGCTTGTGCACCTGCCAGAGCGTATGTTATTCGAGCTCGTGAGGAAGCTTCATCGCCAGATGTGATTACGAGTACATTTACTCTCTATGATACTTATGTGATTGCTTTGGTAGATCCTGGATCAACACATTCGTACATATGTATGAACTTAGTGAACAATAAGACTTTTTCTGTAGAGTCTACTGAATTTGTAATTAGAGTTTCAAACCCCCTAGGCAGATGTGTCTTGGTTGATAAAGTCTGCAGGAATTGTCTGTTAATGTTTTGAGACAATTGTTTTTCGGCTAATTTGATGCTGTTACCTTTTGATGAGCTTGATATTATTTTGGGAATGGATTAGTTAACTTTACATGATGCTGTGGTGAACTGTAAACAGAAAACTATTGATTTGAGATGCAAGAATAATGAAATAGTCAGAGTTGAATCTAGTGATTTGAATGGGTTACCTACTGTGATATCTTTTATGAAAGCATTGAGTATTGTGAGAAAGGGTTTTGAAGCCTACTTTGCTTATGTGGTTGATCCGAAAATGTCAGAAAAGAAAGTTGAATCTGTGCCTGTTGTTTGTGAGTTCCCTGATGTGTTTCCTGAAGAACTTTCGGGATTACCTCCAGTTAGAGAGGTAGAATTTGGCATAGAATTGGTACATGGTACTAATCTAGTTTCGATAGCTCCTTATTGAATGGCTCCAATCGAGTTAAAAGAATTAAAGTCTTAGTTGCAAGAATTGACTGATTGAGGATTTGTTAGACCGAGCTTTTCACCTTGGGGGGCTTCGATTTTATTTGTGAAAAAGAAAGACGGTACGATGAGAATGTGTATAGATTATCGCCAGTTGAATAAAGTGACTATCAAAAATAAGTATCTTTTGCCCCGAATTGATGATTTGTTTGATCAGTTGAAAGGAGCTGTTGTGTTTTCGAAAATAGATTTGAGATCGAGTTATTATCAACTGAGAGTGAAAGATTCAGATATACCGAAGACTGCTTTTAGAACGAGGTACGACCACTATGAATTTTTAGTTATGCCTTTCGGATTGACTGATGCACTTGCTATCTTTATAGATTTGATGAATAGAATATTCAGACCATATTTAGATCAATCTGTTGTAGTATTCATTAATGATATATTGATTTATTCACGTGATGAATCTGAACATGCTGAACATTTGAGAATAGTGCTACAGATTCTGCAAGATAAACAGTTGTATGCAAAAGTTCAGTAAATGTGAGTTTTGGTTGAAAGAGGTTGGTTTCCTGGGTCATATTGTATCAGCATCGGGTATCCGAGTTGATCCGAGCAAAATTTTAGCTATTTTGGATTGGAAACCTCCAAGAAATCTTTCTGAAGTCCGCGGTTTTCTGGGACTTGCTGGATACTATAGAAGATTCGTAAAAGGCTTCTCAATGAATGTGACTCTGTTGACAAAATTGCTCTAGAAAGATGTAAAGTTTGAGTAATCTGAAAAATGTCAAAACAACTTTGATTAGTTGAAAGCTGTGTTGACTGAAGCTCTAGTATTGGTACAACCTGAACCGGGTAAAAAATTTATGATTTTTAGTGATGCTTCATTGATTGGTTTGGGATGTGTTTTAATGCAAGAAGGGAAAGTTATAGCTTATGCATCGAGACAACTAAAGCCGCATGAAAAGAACTATCTGACTTACGACCTCGAGTTAGCTACTATTGTGTTTGCTTTGAAGGTTTGGCGACACTATCTGTTTGGTGAGAAATGTCATTTGTTTTCTGATCATAAGATTTTGAAGTATTTGATGACTCAGAAAGATTTGAATTTGCAATAGAGAATATGGTTAGAATTGTTGAAAGATTACAAACTAGTGATTGATTATCACCCGGGAAAAGCAAATGTTGTTGCAGATGCTTTGAGTCGAAAATCATTATTTGCTTTGTGTTCAAAGAATGCTCATTTAGTTCTGTCTGATGATGGTTCAGTTTTAGCTGAATTAAAAGCGAGACCCTTGTTCTTACAGCAGATTATCGAAGCTCAGAAGATTGATAATGAGATTTTGGCTAAACGAGCTTAGTGTGATGTAGAGACTGATTCAGAGTTTAGAGTTGATAAAGATAATTATTTAAGATTTCAATATAGGATTTGTATTCTAAGAAATCCCAAGTTAATTCAAATGATTCTGAGTGAAGCTCACTGTAGTCGGTTATTTGTGCATCTAGGCATTACTAAAATGTATAATGACTTGAAACAACATTATTAATGGTCTGGAATGAAAAACGATATCTCTTAATTTGTTTCTAAATGTTTGATTTGTCAGCAAGTGAAAGCTACACATCAAGTGTCGTCTGGGTTACTACAACCGATTATGATTCCGGAGTAGAAATGGGATCGAGTGACCATGGACTTTGTGTTGGGTTTACCTCTATCTCCGAGAAAGAAAGATGCTATTTGGGTTGTAGTTGATCATTTTACAAAATCAGCTCATTTTATTCCAGTTCGATCAGATTATTCGCTTGATAAATTAGCTGATTTATACATTTCTAAGATTGCATGGTGTGCCTTTGTCTATAGTGTCAGATAGAGATTCGAGATTCACATCACGATTTTGGAAGAAGTTACAAGATGCTCTGGGTATTAAACTGCATTTTAGCACTGGTTTTCATCTACAAACGGATCGTCAATCTGAGAAAATTATTCAAATACTCGAGGATATGTTGAGATGTTGCATTCTTGAGTTTGAAGGTACGTGGGAATAGTACTTACCTTTGATTGAATTCGCTTATAATAACAGTTTTCAGTCGAGCATCAAAATGGCACCATACGAAGCTTTATATGGTCGTAAATGCCGTACACCTTTGTATTGGACAGAGTTCAGCGAAAATAAGATTCACTGGGTTGATTTGATAAAAGAAACTGAACAGAAAGTGAAAGTGATCCGAAATAGTTTGAAAGTAGCTTTTGATCATCAAAAATCATATGCAGATTTGAAAAGAATGAGTTTGATATCGGTGAGAATGTGTTTTTGAAAGTGTCTCCGTGGAAGAAAGTGCTTCGATTTGGTAGAAAAGGCAAATTGAGTCTAAGATTTATCGGGTCGTATGAAATTATCGAGTGTATTGGGCCGGTTCCATAAAGATTGTTGTTGCCACCAGAGCTAGAAAAGATTCATAATGTATTTCACGTATCGATGCTTCGACGATACAGATCTGATCTTTCACATGTAATTCTTCCGTCTGAGATCGAAATTCAGTTTGATATGACTTACGAAGAAAAGCCGATCCGAATCTTAGCTTGAGAGGTTAAAGAGTTACATAATAAGAAGATTCCATTAGTTAAAGTGATTTGGCATCGGCACGGTATAGAAGAGGCCATGTGGGAGCCTGAAGATGCTATGAAACAGCAATATCCAAATCTGTTTAACGGTAAGATTTTCGGGGATGAAAATCTTTAAAGGAGAGAATTGTAACAACTCAGTTTTGACCCTAGTCGAAATAGTGTTTTTGAGACCACAAATTTGAGTTAAAAATATTTTAATATTAATTTCCGTGTATTTGATAAGTGAATTGACATGTGTGAAAGTCTCGAGTGAAAATTTAACTGTTTGTGTGCTTAATTTGCAAAAAGGACCTAATTGCATAAAATATAAAAGTTGTGTGCTAGATGTTTAAGTGCTTATTTGAGTTGGCTTTCTAGAGTAAAGGTCCTTATGTGGTTAATTGACCATTGGAAGTTTGAATAGACATTAAAGGGCATGTGTTAGGTGAAATTATAATGGTTTAATAAAGGTTATAATGGTCAAATGTTTGATAAGTTAATATATGTTATAACAAAACTTGAAAATAGGCATTTTATGCTTTGTTTGTGCCGAAAATTGAAGAACAAAAAGAAAAGATAGAGTTCTAGGGTTCGGCTAGTTGGAAGCTTAATTCGGGTATGTTTTTGCTTTGGTTTTTGATAATTTCTACGTTTTTATGATCGTTGCTAAGTGTAATATAAAGCCCATGCCTCAATTTCTAATTTTGTTGATGATTTAAGAATGTGCCATGGATGAATTCATGAGTTTTGTGTTGTTAAATGGTGAAATATGAAAGCATGATGTTAGGTTTATATGTTTTGTCTTTGGATTTTCGATAAATTTGAGTAAATTGGGCTAATTTGTGAGACTGTTATTTTGAGGGACTAAATGTGAAATAAATGAAATGTATGGACTTGTATGAGAGCCATGGAAATTCGGCTAAGATTGTGTGCAAACAAATTTTGTGTATTTTGTGAATTTGTGAAATAGGGACTAAAGTGTCAAAATGTGATAATATGAGGGCTAGTTTGTAAAATTCCCTAAATAGGTATTTATGGATTGAATTGAATTAACTGGTGAATAAAAGGGTTAATTTTGAAAACCTATAGATCAAGAAAGGAGGAATTCGGACTTAGATCGAGGAAAGTCAAAGGTTATGGAATAGACAGTCCGAGTCGACAAATTTCGAGTACGAGGTAAGTTCGTACTTAAAATATGATGTTAAGTATGTTTTGATGTATGTATTATACATAGGTTGTATATAATTGAATTGGATATTATGGTGATGAAACGGAAGTTTTGGTAGTAAGTGTGCGATTTAAACTAGCTTTGGCACTAAGTGTGCGATTTAACTAGCTTCGGCTACTTGAGGCACTAAGTGTGCGATACCGACTTAGTCTCAGTTATTTGAGATGGCACTAAGTGTGAAGAAATATTTAGCTTTGGCTAACCTTATAGCAGTAAGTGTGCTGATGTATAAAATATGAATAACTTATGGAAAGTCTTATAACATTCAACATAAGGTAAGTACAAAAGTGAATAAGTACGGGAAGTTTTAGGTATGTACATTGCCTAAGTGGTAGATGATGTTATGTATATGAATCTCATTGAGTTATATAGTTATATGGATTGAAATTGGGCGAATACTCATAGGTTATCATTTTATGTTCATATATTATGAATGTTTTGAGTACGAGCTTACTAAGCTTTTGAAAGCTTACTCTGTGTGATTACTGTTTGTTTTATAGTTATCGTAGCTACTGAAGGCTAAGGGATAGTCGAGGATCGTCACCACACTATCGATCTCATTTTGGTACTTTTGAAAATGTAAATATTTGAAGTATGGCATGTATAGACTAGTAGTTATGAAGTATGTTTTGTGGTGTATATATATATTTAGCCATGTGATTTGGCTAATTTGTGTTTGAAATTATGGTTGAGAAAGGCTTATGACATGTGATGTTAATTTGCAACTATGGCATGAATGATGTAGGTTTTAGCATAAAGAATGGTTGATTGGGTTGTGTAACGCCCCAATTTTTGGGTTTTCTGTGTTTCTGTGATTTTTTAAAATTTCTGTGTGTTCTGGTTGATTAAAATATATTTTTTAGTAGGTTAGTGGGCCTTTGGAAGGCCCAAACTTAAGTTAAATCCGTGGTAGTCTTTGGAATTTTAATTTTATGAACAGGTGATGCAATTGGCGTTTGGGTTTTTAAGAGTAAAGGGGTAAAAGATGACACAACAAAAGGAGTGTGGTGTAGTGGCAAGGTGGCGCCACTTAGGGGACAAGGAAATGACGCCATAGAGGAAGCATGGGGTCCAAGGTTCAAGATTGGCTCTTGCAATATATTTTGGTTTTTATTTTCAATAAATCTGGAAGCAAGTAGGTGCGCTTTAAAGTTTAATGTGTTGGATTTATGACACAAATGAGTTTATGGCCTAGTGGTGGTGGCGTGAGTTGGCATGTGAAAGGACTTTGGTTCGAATCCCTTGGCACGCAAAGGTTGATTATTTTGCTATGTTGGGACGGTAAGAGTTGGTGTTGGTTTTAAACTCTGGTGATGGATGGATCCCACATCGGGAAGCTAACATAAGAGTAGATGGAGAGCTGGCTTTAAATAGAGCAAACCATGAGGAGAGTAGGCATACCCTTCTTGGCTGATCCCTTTGCTTTGTGACGTGCTCGTTTGGGTTGGGCATCAGCTAAGAGTGTTTGGAGCGCGGATTAACTGCAGTCTCCTAACAGGTGTGTATTTCTCATTACTCTAGCAGTAGGATGGCTATTTCGGGGTGCGATGGGCTGAAATAAGCCATGTGGTCCCAATGGGTTTGTAGGCCCAGTGGATAAGTTGAAAAATTACTAAAATACCCCTGTAGGGTAGGACTACCGATTTACCCCTGGAGGGTAAAATGACTAGTTTTCCCCTCGTGCGTAAATGACTAACTTGTGTGATGATTGGGTTAGTTGACGTGGATTTATGTTAGTTATCGTTAATTCGTAAGTCTAATGTGTTAGTGATCGATTGTAGGATTATCGCGTGGGAGATATCGTTGTCAATCGTCATCAACCAGGTGTGTAAACGACACCCTCCTTAGACTGAATCGGTAAAAGTCGAAATACCGAAATGTTGGTATTTGTGAACTCGCGAGCGTGCGAGTGCTCGTGAGACAGTTGTTAATGAATATGGTGCATTTGGATTATTAGAGTGCAGAATGTGCATTTTCGTGCACAACGGTATTTTTGGGCTTAATGGGTCGAAAACGGGCTAACGGGCCAACGGGCCCACTTTGGTAAAAAGATGAGGTAAGTACTTCTGATTACTTGGAAAACGTTAGAATAAGCTTGAAACCTTAGCAATAAATACCCTTATGCATGCAAAATTACGATTTTACCCCTAGGGTTATTTTTTTCTGAAAAGCATGGTGTTCTGTTTCTGTATACGTATGCCATGACGTATTATTTCTGTTGCATGGGACATGGGTTTATATTGATGGAGGAAGCGTTCTGGCAGCCTCGCTGCAATATGGTGGCCTCGTCACATATATCTGTTCTGGTGACTTAGTCACAATATCTGGCAGCCTTGTTGCAGTCTGGTGGCTTCGCCACATATATATATATTTGTTCTGGTGGCCTAGTCACAATATCTGTATCTGGTGACTTCGTCACAATATCTGGGAGCCTCGCTACAATTTCTGTGGTGTGTAGCGGTTGGGTGGGTCGAGTAGTCTTCCCACATGGTGTACGGCTGGTACAGGGGTGTTACGGATGGCCCTGGGTTGGGATTTCTGCATTCATGATATATTTGTTCTGTATCTGCTATGGGCCTATGGGTTTCATTCTGATTTCTGTACTGGGCCAAGGCCTAGATAAGTCTGACTCTGATGTTTGATCTGTTTTGGGCTATGGTTGGGTTATGTTACACACTGAGTTTACCGAACTCAGCCTTTATTTTCATCTCTGCAGGAAATCCCCAATCATAGTGGGCTTGGAGCTGAGAGGGATTCGGAGTGGCCACATCATTTGCAAAGTTGGTTTTTCTAAGTTAGTTTATTTTTATTATTTTTATATTCTGATATAATTTTGGGTTTTAAGTTGTAATAAGGCCGCTATTTAAATTTCTTTTTCCGCTATGGTTTTATTTTCTGATTATATTTATACTATGTCGAAACTGCTAGTGTTAGTCTGCGCGGGTTTTCAAAATTAATGAACGTTTTCAAGACTCAACAAGCACAACAAATGGATAGCCTAAAGATTGATAAACCGACTTTTCATTCAACCGCTGTATTTACAAAGACCAACCCAATAACTTAAACCAGCGAAAGCATACTAAGTCGTAAGTCCATGTGACACGTCAGATCTGGCCATAACCTCTGGGCCAGGTTTGGGGTGTTACATTTAGTAGTATCAGAGCCAAGTTGCAACAACTCGGCTGTGGAATGGGTCTAAAAACGGGAGTTTGGAAAGAAACACTGAATAAAGGTTTTCGAAAATCATTTTTTTGGAACTTGATTATAAATTATTTTCGAGAATGTTTCCAATATTTTCTCTTTACAAATAGATGATTTTAAAGATTAAAATCAGTTTTCTAAAATTAGGTTTTTTTTAGAAGGTGGTACACCAAATCTCCGGGCCAAGTGTGTAAGTTTTCTGAGGCTTTCTGATTGTTTCTGAAATATCCGTTATATGCTTGTAAAAAACCTTATCATGGTACTTTAGTTAGGGTAACACTGGAACCGTAGAAACTCTGATAAGTAGACTGAGACTGTAGCTAGGCTACCACAAAAGGAAACAAACTCAAACTCTAAATTACTGTTAACGATAAGACATCTGTAATAAACACTGAAATATTAAACTGATTCATAAAATTCTTAATCAGATAATACGAAATGAGTACACGAGCTGCTCGTGGAAGAGGCCGTGGACGTAGCCGAGGTAATGCTCAGGCTGAATCTTCGTCTTCAGGACATGTGCCGGCAGCAGATGCACTGGTACCACTGGCAACGGAGGTAGAGTCTCATGATCGAGGTGCCGGGGACGATGCTCTATCCCAGGCAATGCTCCGAGTTTTGGAAAGGGTTGCTGGGGCAAGTACGGGAAACAGAATTCGAGGGTCTATTTTTAAGCGGCTCCGGGCCAATGGAGCAGAGATATTTATGGGCGTATCTGGTGTAGCTCCGAATGTGGCTGAGTATTGGTTAGAAGCCACAGAGCGGATTATGGATGATCTGGACTGCTCTGTGGAGCAGAAGCGGAAGGGAGCCATATCGTTACTCAGGGATGAGGCTTATCAATGGAGGCTCACGGTGAGAGATGGAACTCCTGCTGATAGTGTGACTTGGGAGCTATTTAAAACAACCTTCAAAGGAAAGTATGTTGGGGCTAGTTACATGGACGCTTGCCGAAAAGAATTTCTGAACCTGGTCCAAGGAGTAAGTCAACGGCTGAGTATGAGTCTGAGTTTCTGAGACTGAGCCTGTATGCTTCTGAGATTGTCGCTACAGAGTATGAGCGTAGCGTACGCTTCGAGGATGGTCTGAGAGATGAACTTAGGGTGCTGATTGCTCCGCAGAGGGAGCGTAACTTTGCTGCTTTAGTGGAGAAAGCTAAGATAGCTGAGGAAGTGAAGCATACAGAAAGATAGAATCGTGAGAAAGATCGGAACCATTTTAGAAGAGATTCAAGACTTTCAGGTGGTATGAACAGGAATGTCAAGAGAGCAAGGGTAATGGAGCCAGTTCGAGCAGTATCGATGAATGCTGTTAAACCGCAGGGTTGTAAGAATTGTGGGAAGATGCATATGGGTGAGTGTCGGAAACGTTCTGGTGCTTGTTTCCAATGCGGATCTATGGAGCATAGTGTTAAGGATTGTCCCCAGGAACCAGATCAGGTTCAAGTTTTAGAGCAGAGGGTCGCTCAACCAGTGAGGGGTGGACCACAGTTTCTGAGAGGACGTGGGCATGGCAGTGGTGGTAATGGAAACGGTCGGGGAAGAGGAGTGCCTGGCAAGGGTGCTGGATTTGCTGAGAGCCGGCGTTAGTGTATGCAGCTCGTCGCCGAGAGGAGGGTGATGCACCTGATGTCATAACTGGTACGTTTCTGATTTCCAGTATGCCATACACTGCGTTGATAGATGTTGGATCTACCCATTCATATGTTGCATGTACTATATCTGGGTCGCTGGGTGTGCTCTCTGAGGAGACCGTGAATGGGGTATATGTACTAAGTCCTTTGGGCCACTCGGTTAGGGTAGATAAACTGTATAGAGATGTGCCTATAAAAACTCAAGGAAAAGCTTTCTCTAGAGATCTGATGGAGCTACCTTTTAGAGAATTCAATATCATTTTGGGAATGGATTGGCTTATTAAGCATAGGGCTACTCTGGATTGTGCTGCTAAGCGAATAATGTTAAAGGCCACAAAGGATGAGGAGGTTTTGGTGATAGGCGAGCGTAGGGATTATCTGTCTAATGTGGTGTCGGTATTGAGAGCCGAGAAGTGGATTCGAAAGGGATCTGAGGCTTATTTGGCATTTGTAAGCCAATTGAAAACTGAGGATCTGACAGTGGATAAAATTAGAACCGTTAAGGATTTTCAAGATGTTTTTCCAGAGGAGCTTCCGGGTTTGCCCCCGAACCGAGATGTTGATTTTGGAATCGACTTGTTGCCTGGAACGGCACCGGTGTCCATTGCACCTTATAGGATGGCACCGAAGGAGTTGGTGGAGCTGAAAGCCCAAATTCAAGAGTTATTAGATAGAGGCTTCATTAGACCAAGTGTGTCTCCGTGGGGAGCACCAGTGTTGTTCGTAAAGAAAGATGGGTCAATGCGGATGTGCATCGATTATCGGCAGTTGAACAAACTGACGATTAAGAACAAGTACCCACTGTCGAGAATCGATGATTTCTTCGACCAACTTAGAGGAGCTTCAGTATTTTCCAAGATTGACCTTCGATCTGGGTATCATCAGTTGAGGGTTAAGGAGGTGGATGTTCACAATACGGCATTCAGAACTCGGTATGGTCACTATGAGTTCTTGGTTATGCCATTTGGGTTGACGAACGCACCTGTGGCATTTATGGATCTAATGAATCAAGTGTTCCAGCCATACTTGGATCGATTCGTGGTCGTCTTTATCGATGATATTCTGGTTTATTCTGAAACTGAGGAGAAGCATGATGAGTATCTTCGTATTGTGCTGCAAGTGCTGAGGGAGAAGGAGCTTTATGCGGAATTCAGTAAGTGTAAGTTCTGGTTGAGAGAGGTAACATTCTTGGGGCATGTTGTCTCTGCTGAAGGGATCAAGGTGGACCCTCGAAAGATTGAAGCGATTCTGGAATGGAAGCCACCGAGGTCTTCGAAGTTTTCTGGGTTTAGCTGGGTACTATAGAAGGTTTGTGGAAGGATTTTCTATGATGGAAGCGCCTTTGACAAAGCTTATAAGGAAGGGAGTACCATTTGTTTGGACTGAGAAACAACAGGAATCTTTTAAGAAGCTGAAGAAAGTTCTGACCGAGGCACCTGTACTGATTCAGCCAGAGTCTAGAAAAGATTTTACTGTATGCAGTGATGCATCACATGTAGGGTTGGGCTGTGTGCTGATGCAAGAGGGTAAAGTGGTTGCTTATGCATCGCGACAGCTTAAACCACATGAAGTTAACTATCCTCATCTGTTTGATTCAGGTAAAATTTTGAAGACGAAATTTCTTTAAGGAGGGTAGAGTAGTAACTCCTCAATTTTCGAGTTTTCTGTGTTTTTGTGATTTTTTAAAATTTCTGTGTGTTCTGGTTGGTTAAAATATATATTTCAGTAGGTTAGTGAGCCTTTGGAAGGCCCAAACTTAAGTTAAATCCGTGGTAGTCTTCGGAATTTTAATTTTATGAACAGGTGATGCATTGGCGTTTGGGTTTTTAAGAGTAAAGGGGTAAAAGATGACACAAAAAAGGAGTGTGGTGTAGTGGCAAGGTGGCGCCACTTAGGGGACAAGGAAGTGACGCCATAGAGGAAGTAAGGGGTCCAAGGTTCAAGTCTTGGCTCTTGCAATATATTTTGGTTTTTCTTTTCAATAAATCTGGAAGCAAGTAGGTGCGCTTTAAAGTTTAATGTGTTGGATTTATGACACAAATGAGTTTATGGCCTAGTGGTGGTGGCGTGAGTTGGCATGTGAGAGGACTTTGGTTTGAATCCCTTGGTACGCAAAGGTTGATTATTTTGCTATGTTGGGACGGTAAGAATTGGTGTTGGTTTTAAACTCTGGTGATGGATGGATCCCACATCGGGAAGCTAACATAAGAGTAGATGGAGAGCTGGCTTTAAATAAAGCAAACCATGAGGAGAGTAGGCATACCCTTCTTGGCTGATCCCTTTCGCTTTGTGACGTGCTCGTTTTGGTTGGGCATCAGCTAAGAGTGTTTGGAGCGCCTATTAACTGCAGTCTCCTAACAGGTGTGTATTTCTCATTACTCTAGCAATAGGACGACTATTTTGGGCCGCGATGGGATGAAATGGGCCATGTGGTCCCAATGGGTCCGTAGGCCCAAGTGGATAAGTTGTAGAATTTCTAAAATACCCCTGTAGGGTAGGACTACCGATTTACCCCTGGAGGGTAAAATGACTATTTTTCCCCTTGTGCGTAAATGACTAATTTGTGTGATGATTGGGTTAGTTGACGTGGATTTATGTTAGTTATCTTTAATTTGTTAGTCTAATGTGTTAGTGATCGATTGTAGGATTATCGCGTGGGAGATATCGTCGTCAATCGTCATCAACCAGGTGTGTAAACGACACTCTCCCTTAGACTGAATCGGTAAAAGTCGAAATACCGAAACGTTGGTATTTTGTGAACTCGTGAGCGTGCGAGCGCTCGTGAGACAGTTGTTAATGAATATGGTGCATTTGGATTATTAGAGTGCAGAGTGTGCATTTTCGTGCACAACGGTATTTTTGGGCTTAATGGGCCGAAAACGGGCCAATGGGCCGACGGGCCTGCTTTGGTAAAAAGACGAGGTAAGTACTTCTGATTACTTGGAAAACGTTAGACTGAGCATGAAACCTTAGCAATAGGTAATAATTACTGAAATACCCTTATGCATGCAAAATTACGATTTTACCCCTGGGGTTATTTTTTTCTGAAAAGCATGATGTTCTGTTTCTGTATATGTATGCCATGACATATTATTTCTGTTGCATTGGACATGGGTTTATATTGATGGAGGAAGCGTTCTGGTAGCCTTGCTGCAATCTGGGGGCCTCGCCACATATATCTGTTCTGGTGACTTCGTCACAATATCTGGCAGCCTCGCTGCAATCTGGTGGCTTCACCACATATATATATCTGTTCTGGTGGCCTAGCCACAATATCTGCATCTGGTGACTTCGTCACAATATCTGGCAGCCTCACTGCAATTTCTATGGTGTGTAGCGGTTGGGTGGGTCGAGTAGTCTTCCCACATGGTGTAAGGCTGGTACGGGGGTGTTATGGATGGCTCTGGGTTTGGATTTCTGCATTCATGATATATTTGTTCTGTATCTGCTATGGGCCTATGGGTTTCATTCTGATTTCTGTATTGGGCCAAGGCCTAGATAAGTTTGACTCTGAGGTTTGATCTATTTTGGGCTATGGTTGGGTTATGTTACACAATGAGTTTACCGAACTCACCCTTTATTTTCATCTCTGCAGGAAATCCCCAACCATAGTGGGCTTGGGGCTGTGAGGGATTCGGAGTGGCCACATCATCTACAAAGTTGGTTTTTCTAAGTTAGTTTATTTTTATTATTTTTATATTCTGATTTAATTTTAGGTTTTAAGTTGTAATAAGGCCGCTATTTAAATTTATTTTTCCGCTATGGTTTTATTTTCTGATTATATTTATACTATGTCGAAACTGCTAGTGTTAGGCTAGGAGGGTTTTCAAAATTAATGAACATTTTCAAGACTCAACAAGCACAACAAATGGATAGCCTAAAGATTGATAAACTGGCTTTTCATTCAACTGCTCTATTTACAAAGACCAACCCAATAACTTAAACCAGCGAAAGCATACTAAGTCGTAGTCCATGTGACACGTCAGATCTGGCCATAACATTTGGGCCGGGTTTGGGGTGTTACAGGTTGTACTTGTATGTTTGTTTCCTTGTTGTAGGTTAACCCACAATGGGTGGCAAGTTGGCTTAAACCAAGCCTACATTATGCCACACGGCCAGGGGACACAGGCGTGTCTTGTGGCCGTGTAAGAAAAGCAATATTCTCTTTAAAATTACACGGCCTTGACACACGGGAGTGTTATATGGCCGTGGGCTAAAATCAGTAGCTAGCTAAGTATCACACGGCCATAGCATACGGGCGTGTCTATTGGTCGTGGGTGAAAGTTAGTATGCCTGCCCTATTTTGGCACGGTTGGTTCACATGGGGGTGTCTGATGCCCGTGTGAGGCACACGGCCTGGACACATGGGCGTGTGAACTCAATAGAATTGAAAATTTTTCTAAGTATTGAAAGTGGTGAACATGTTCGGTTTAGTCTTGACCTCTTCCTAATACATGTTTAAGGTCTCATTGACCTAAAAAAGGGACTTATGTTGATATTTGACTATGTTGCTATGATGTTTTTGAAATGAATGTGAAGTGTTTCGATATGTTTGGTAATGCCGTTTAACCCTAGTCCGACGATGGATACGGGCTAGGGATAACTTTCAAATTCAGAGAAACCTTGGAATGAAAAATGGGCAATCCTGAGCCAAATCCTATTATTTTATTATTTTATGAAAATAAACATGAACAAAGGTTCAGGAAGCGGGAATAAGAAAAAAAAGGAAAGGATGGGTGCAAAGACTCAATGGAAGCTATTCTAACAAATGGAGTTGACTATCGGTAAAGGAATCCTTATATCGAATATCAAAACTCTAGAAAGGATGCAAGATATACCTATTTTTTTTTATTGGTATACTAATGAAAAACTATCTCAAAAAAGACGAATCGAACCCGTATTTTTTTATATAGATATAGATTCTTATATCGAAGGGTCTTTACCTATTTACTTGTTTGTTTATCCGTCTTTCGTCTCTATCGGAGACCCATATTAATTTTTATTTGGTCCAATCAGAAAATATTTTATCATTTCTGTGTTCGCAATTCAATATAGATGGGTATTCCATAACATATATATGTCCCTCTTACTCTCAGTTTCCTCAGGCAATTTGGTGGAATACTCGAAGGGTCGATTCTTTTTTTCGTCTTAGCTTCTGTCTTTATGAATGAAAACAAAAGAAAAGAGTCTCTCATTATGATCTGGATTTCATTTCTATGGGTTGCATCTTTTTTTCTTTAATTTCATTTTTATTCTTATCCTTTTATTAGACTATCCTATATAACCATAATAAGAATAAGATAACTAAAAAAATAAAAATGAAAATTGAATTTATTCATTATTAAAAATGAAAATGAAATTAATTTTTTTTATAATATAATAGCTAGAACTAATTATTTATATTTAATAACTAGAACTAATTATTCCATTCATTTCTATTTCGAATTCGAAGATAATTCAAATTTTTTAGTCTAAAAAGAGTTTTATTCTAATTATCTAGACTTATAATGTATCATTTCATTTATATAATCATAAAATATATAAATGCATAAAAAGATTTTGACTCTAATTATCTCTATTTAGAACTCTAAACTAAATAGAAATAAATTTAATCTATATTAAATCTATTAAATCGATTGATTAAATGAAATCTATATAAAAAAATTTCTATATAATATAGATGTAAAATATACTAAAATATAAAATAAACTAGAAAATAAAAATGGAGTCAGTAATATTAGTAATATTATATTACTATATTAATATAAAAGAAATATAACTAAGATATAAAAAAGATATTAAATATATAGATAAATAATAAATATATATATAAAATTTTAATTTAAATCGAATTATTATAATTATTAGATTCTATCAACATTAGCTTAAATATTCTTATATTTATATTAATATATTTTGATTTATAAATCTATATTTCTATATTATTTATTTTGTTATTCTATCTATTATTATATTATCTATTTATATATTATTTTTATATATTTTTTATTGTAATATCCTAAATTAGGGCTTAATCGGAATAGTGGTTTCGTGACCACAAATCCAAGATAGAAATAATTATTTTACAATGATTTTGATGTTTATGATATGATTGCATGATTGTGTGAAAATTTCGTGATGAAATTCTATGCCTAAAGTGCTTAAATTGAAAGTAGGGACTAAATCGAATAAGTTGCAAAACTTGCATTCTAGAAGTTTTTAGTATGAAATTGTTTTGGAATATTAATGAGGAGGCCTTAAATAGCAATTTGACCAATTTTAAGTTCATGGACAAAATTAGGACATGGAAGGAATTTTTGGAAAGTTTAGTAGTAAGGGTATTTTGGTCATTTAGTTATTAAAATGAATTAAAAACAAAATTAAAAGCCAATTTTTGTCCATCTTCTTCATTAGGCTGAAATTTCAAGGGTTCTCCATAGCTAGGGTTTGTTTCAAGCTTCCAAGCTCCATAGTAAGTGATTCCAAGCCCCGTTTTTAATGTTCTTTATGTTTTTGGAATCCCGGAAGCTCGATTAAGCTTATGCTAGCAATAATTCAACCTAGGGTTTATATTTGGAAAAATACCCATAGGTGAAATTTGTGTATTTTGATGTTTTATGATAGAATATGGGGTTTTAAATTATGTTAGACAACTTGTGCTACTCGGTTTTTAGTGAAAACGAGTAAAAGGGCTTAATCGGCAAAAATACCTAATAGTTACAAGTATATGTTAGAGAGAGAATTTGATGTTGCCATAGAATGGAAAAGTGATCAGCATGTTATAAAACATAAGAATAAGGAATAAAATTTAATTCCCGAGCCTAGGGGCAAAAGTGTAATTATGCAAAAGTTTAGGGGCAAAAGTGTAATTTTTTAAAGTTCGTATTAAATGCTGTTTTGATAAATGTATGTATTAAATAAGATTAATTTGGTATTATAGATCAAGAAAAACGAGATTCAAGTCGTGATCGAGGAAAAGAAAAGATTGTGGACTAAATTGCAAAATCTTTATATTTTGGTACCAAGGTAAGTTCATGTGTAAATAATGTAGCATAAATGTTATTTTTAAGTTATTAATGTTAATTATATGATATGCTAATTTTTAATCGTGAAATATTATGCTTTGTGGTTAATGTTGAGTAATATGCAAATTATGTTTACTACTTGATAAATATGAATTGCTACCGAGTATCGGTTCCGATATTCCATGGAAGACGGCAAATGTGAGATCGAGGGAAAAAGCCCGTTTGAACCTTAGGAATAGATTAGGATACAAGTGACATGTCACTAGGATGGTTGAGCATCCGAACTCGTTGAGTTGAGTCCGAGTTCACTTACGGATGCAAATGTCTGAACTCGTTGAGTTGAGTCCGAGTTCATTTATGGATGCGAACGCCCGAGCTCGTTGAGTTGAGTCCGAGTTCACTTAGGGGCGGGTTACATGATTTCTTGATTACATATGTGGCACTTATGTGCAAATTATCCATGTATCCGAGTTATATTCCGATGTGTTCAACGGGTGAAATTTCTAGTGAAATGGAAGAACACTTAAGATGCAAGCGACGTTTTGGTAAGTGTTGTGAAATGGACTGTAACACCCCGAACCCGAGGCCGTCACCGGAGTCAAACACGAGGTGTTAACAGACTTCAAACCACTTAAAAAAAATTTCCCAGACAAGCTGCCAGTCTGCATACTAGTCTCTTAAAAAATCATATCTTGAGTTCTGAAACTCGAAATCCAGTCCCGTAAATTTTCCCTGAAACTAGACTCATATGCCCATCTACATATTTTTTTCTAGAATTTTTGGTCGGGCCAATTAGTACAGTTTATTAGTCAAAGTCTCCCATGTTACAGGGATCGACTACACTGACCTTTGTGCATTACGACTTGGATATCTCCCTGCACAGAGCTTCAATACTGATACCATTTGTTTCTATAGAAACTAGACTCAGAGAGGAATCTATACATATATGGAATGACTCCTAATTATCTCTGGTCCTGTCTCATGAGAACCTGAATATCTCTTAACATACTGTCCATATGATAGTTTCGTTACTTTCCTATGAAAATAGATTCATCAAGGTTCGTTTACATAATTTATTCATTATTTAATTCAAATGCTACTATTTTTAGTGATTTTCCAAATCTACATCACTGCTGCTGCCAGCATCTGCCTTTAAGGTAGACTTTACCTATTTCATAGTTTCCATGATTCAACTAGCTCTTTTAGCATAAATAGCACAAATTATGATAGTGATTAACCATTCCATACCAAATGATTATAACATTATGCTCAAATATATATAAGCCATTTTCGCATGGCTATATACATTAACCAAAATATTCTTCCGCCACTAGTCTATTTTATACATGCCATAAGACAATCCGAAACGTAGCAGTACCAAACAGTGGATAGTGATAGTGTGACTAGTTGCTGACGATCCCCGAGCCTGTAGCTTCGCAATGAGATCTATAAAACAGAGGAAACAGAGTAAACGGAGTAAGCATTACAATGCTTAGTAAGTTTTAAGTAGTGTCAACAGATAACAATCAAATTATAACATAGTTGTTCGTATTTTTATTTCACTCTTCCTTCGGGCATACCATCCCTTTACCGAATATGCACATCTCATCATATACAATAAGCAGATAAACTTTCACATAAAAGTGAGCTCATGTGACATAGATATATCGTATGATTTCACATCACCTCTCACACTGATCCGATGTCACATAATCATAGGAATAGTGATACGAGTCACAAAAGCCCAAATTCTTGAGGGCAAGGCCCAATAAGAAGATTCCAAGCCCAATCAAGAAATCCACCCATACTTAGTTGAAAATCAGGCCAAATTGTCAAAGTGGCCCAAGTTGTAAAGTTTTATTTTTATTTATTTATTTATTTTACTTAGTTTAAATGTTTATCCAAGAGTCCCAAATAAAAGACCCTTGGCCGAATTTCCATATTAAAATAATTAGGAGTTTTTTTTTTAGTTTTAGTTTTAGTGTTCTAATTAAATTAGGAAAACATTTGAAAGGCCTATTTATATGGCTTGGCCAACCACCCTACATTACATTACAATTACATTGAAAATTTCAGATTTGATTTGAGTGAAAATTCTCTTTGAGTTCTTCAAGGATTTTCTCTTGAGTTTTCTTTAGAAGTTGTTTTAACAATCTTTTTGATTGTGGGAGCCATCTTCAACCTTCTTCTTGCCATTGATGTTCTTTGGAGGGGAGATTAGAGCCGTTTGAAGGGAGTTGTGAGATCTTTCGAGATTTCAAGGCTTCTTAGGACTTATCTTTTAATTTCTTACTGTCAATTCTTTCTTTATTTCTACTTGTGCTGAATCATTATCTAATCTATTTTCTGTTCTTATTGTGTTTTCAGCCTTTTTCTATCTTAAGGAATCAGCCCAAAAATCCCCAATTTCTAGGGTTTTTCCATACTCTTTTTGGGTGAAATTAGATTGTCGAAATTTGGGGAAAACTATCTTGGTGTTCAATTGGGCAGAATCACAATCTCCTTGAGGGTTTCAAGAACCCTAACACTTATTTCTATTCTCAATTTGATTCTTTGCTGATTTGGAAATTTTATTTCAGATCTGAAAATTCAAAAATCTAATCTTTTAATTTTCTGTTTCGTTTCAGATCTAATTGTTTAGGGTTTTCGTAGGAGTTTCTCGTGACTTGGCAACTCGATCTTGGTCCGCGCGCAACCCCGTATCATTTGGTATCAGATTTTGGGCGTTTTGGGTGTTCTTGGTTGATTTCTAAACTAATCTCTATTTTTTAAATTACAAACAGCAGTTTTACCCAGAAAAATTTTCGAAAAAAATTCATTTGAGTGGGTAAACGTTTTCTGATTGATCTGAAATTTTACATACATATTTTTGGCACTGTTATTGAATATAAAAAAATATTTCCCGCAAAAAAATAAGTCGAAAAAGTCAAAAAATTGAAAAAAGACGAAATCCAATAAAAAATTAAAAAAATATTCAGCGGGTTGAATTTGGTGCCCAAATTTTCCAGATAAAAAATTAAATATATAAGGACACTCCAGATTTAATTTCATGATTTTTGGAGATCGGGAACACCTCGAACGAAGTTGTCAAGTTACTCCACAGTTTTTCGGGTTTTCTGTTTTCAGCAATTTTTATTGATTCTTAGCTGTAGGTTTTCATTTGTTTACCTTTATTCTTCCTTTACGTTATCTAACACCTTCTTGTTTCTTGTGTTAGTAGGATTTAAACGTGTGCCCAACTTCTTCCTCGGTGCAACACGAATCAATTGGTGTCTCGTCAGTTTTTGGCATCCTAGTGCAAATTAGGATTCTTTGGTAGTTTGGTTCAGACTCTCTAATTGGTTGATATAAACTCTGATAAAGAACTCACAAGATTGAATTCGACCTCATTGAGAATTTGAATTTTCTTTTTGAGTGATTAATGGTGAGGTTTGCTAACTTTTATTTTTGAGTGTTGAGTGTTTATTTTTTACAGGTTTTGAAGATGTCTAAAGGTGATAATAATGATGCACTTATGAAAGTCCAACAACAGTTAGATGGACATACTGCTGCAATCACACAAATAAATGCTACACTTCAAGCATTGAATACTACTTTGAATGAGGTACGAGTGAATCAAAAACATCAATATCGAGATCCAATTAAGGAAGATAGGGATAACCAACCCCAAAGGCGCGGCCCTCGACGTGTCACTAGAATGGATGATGATTTTCATGATCGTGGACAATCATCTTTGGCAAAACCAAGGAGCGAGCAGCAACGAGAACATCTCTTTCATACTCGCTGCCATGTACAAGGTAAGCTTTGTAGAGTTATTATTGATGGTGAAAGTTGCTCGAACATAGCCAGCACGACGATGGTGGAAAAGCTTTGCTTAACCACTACCAAGCATCCACAACCTTATCAACTACAAGGGCTTAGCAACGAAGGCCAATTTAGGGTCACTCAACAAGTGCGCATTGCCTTTTCTATCGGTAAGTATCAAGACGAAGTTGTGTGCGACGTAATGCCTATTCAAGCCTGCCATTTGTTGCTAGGAGAACCATGGCAACTGGATCGAAAAGTCACTCACGATGGTCGTACCAATAGGTATTCTTTCAAGCATCAAGGAAAGAAACTTACCTTAGTGCCGCTCACTCCGGAACAAGTCCATGAGGACCAAATCAAACTGAGAAATTCTGTTAAAACAAGTGAGGAAAAAGAAAAAGAGAATGAAAAAGAGCAAAAAGAGATTGAGAGTGAAAAGGAATGTGAAACAGAAAAGAAAATTGAAAAAGAAGTTGAAGAAAGAAGAGAAAATGAGTTAGAAAAAGAAACAAAAGAAAAAGACGAGGAAAGGCTAGTGAGGAATGTTTCCACTAACCAAGATATGAATTTTTCTTGTGTTGCTACTTTTCAGGTTCCCGAAAGATCGAAAGATAACTTTCAACTTCAATACCTCTCAAATGAAAGACGCTTTCATACGATCAACTTAAGCAAAGATGAAATCACACTACATGATCCCGAAGGTAAGCGAGGTAAGGAAATTTTAGAAACCGAGTCCAGTGCAGATTTGAAAATTATTGATAAAACTATTGGTGACTTAGTTATTAAAAGATCCCATCATTTTGATCCGATTAATTGTTACTCTTCGATTGTGGTTGATAAAGCCATTACGAAAAGAAGCGTGATTTGTTATTCTCTTGATTTACCTTGTGTAAAATCCTTGAATTTGTCCAAATCTGTTTTGGAGAATAAGGTAACGAAATTTGCCAAATTTGTTTTCAATTTATATTCTTGCCTTAAACAGTTTATGTGGTTGTACATGAAGTTTGAGTTCCATTTGACAAAGGTTAACTCAACAACGGAGATTCGACTACACTATGCCCCCGATGAACGAAGGTTTGTTTTAAATGAAAAAGGTAAAATCGACCCTTATTCTTTTGCTTATCGAGGTAAGATGCTTGAAACCTTTGAAACACTTTTGTACTCCTCGGATAGTGATAAAGATCGTGTTGATGAACACTTAGATCGAAACGTGCTTGACTGTCCTATTTTATTTATTGATGATCTATCTGTTTTGATGGTTGATAAAAAGATTCTTGTTTTTGATAATGCATGTGTGAGTGAATCTATAGACCGTCGATTAATGCATGGTATGATTATGCAACTCTTTGAACCATGTAAATCTTTTCAAATACCTACTTGTGACGATTATGTTTACCATTTGATTTATTACTCGCAATTTATTCATGGTTTGTGGGAACAATGTGAGACGACTGAATGCCTTAAAACATGTCCATCTTTGTTTCAAATATTTGACGAGGCAGTGGTGAGTAAATTAGATTGTTTGCATGGTAATCTGAATCTGTCCATTCACATGCGTTATACCTGTTCTGTTATGCTTATGATTGGACTACAAGCTTGTTTCCGTTGCTATTTACTATCTCATGGCTATTCTTTTCAGTGGACTCAATTGCCATTAGTCCCGTTCGATAGAGGAAAGTCGAGTTCATTTGATTTTTCAGATTCGAGGACGAATCTTTTTGAGGAAGGGGGAATGATACGAGTCACAAAAGCCCAAATTCTTGAGGGCAAGGCCCAATAAGAAGATTCCAAGCCCAATCAAGAAATCCACCCATACTTAGTTGAAAATCAGGCCAAATTGTCAAAGTGGCCCAAGTTGTAAAGTTTTATTTTTATTTATTTATTTATTTTACTTAGTTTAAATGTTTATCCAAGAGTCCCAAATAAAAGACCCTTGGCCGAATTTCCATATTAAAATAATTAGGAGTTTTTTTTTTAGTTTTAGTTTTAGTGTTCTAATTAAATTAGGAAAACATTTGAAAGGCCTATTTATATGGCTTGGCCAACCACCCTACATTACATTACAATTACATTGAAAATTTCAGATTTGATTTGAGTGAAAATTCTCTTTGAGTTCTTCAAGGATTTTCTCTTGAGTTTTCTTTAGAAGTTGTTTTAACAATCTTTTTGATTGTGGGAGCCATCTTCAACCTTCTTCTTGCCATTGATGTTCTTTGGAGGGGAGATTAGAGCCGTTTGAAGGGAGTTGTGAGATCTTTCGAGATTTCAAGGCTTCTTAGGACTTATCTTTTAATTTCTTACTGTCAATTCTTTCTTTATTTCTACTTGTGCTGAATCATTATCTAATCTATTTTCTGTTCTTATTGTGTTTTCAGCCTTTTTCTATCTTAAGGAATCAGCCCAAAAATCCCCAATTTCTAGGGTTTTTCCATACTCTTTTTGGGTGAAATTAGATTGTCGAAATTTGGGGAAAACTATCTTGGTGTTCAATTGGGCAGAATCACAATCTCCTTGAGGGTTTCAAGAACCCTAACACTTATTTCTATTCTCAATTTGATTCTTTGCTGATTTGGAAATTTTATTTCAGATCTGAAAATTCAAAAATCTAATCTTTTAATTTTCTGTTTCGTTTCAGATCTAATTGTTTAGGGTTTTCGTAGGAGTTTCTCGTGACTTGGCAACTCGATCTTGGTCCGCGCGCAACCCCGTATCAAATAGTCTCATAGATTGCTCTCGTATGCATCACATAACTACCTTATGATTTAGTGCAAATCAAGCTCACATATAAACTTGGAGTACATACCTGTTTAACCTTTCGCATTGAATATATTTATAAGCAATTCTTATTACGAAGTCTTACCCGGACATAATCCCCACACGTGGTCATCGGGTCTTTAGAGCTCGGATATAGTACAAGCACGAAGCTTAAGGACATTAATCAGTGATAATATTCTCGCATAAAGCCTGCGGGGTTTTAACCCGGATATAGTGCTGACACAAATGCCCTTCGGGACTTATCACATTTATGCACTTTCACATCCATCACGTTGGCCACTCGGCCCTGTCACATATATACACTTTCACATTCACATATCGGCCATTAGGCCTTATCACATATATACACTTTCACATTCATCACATCGGCCATTAGTGTGACAGCCCAAAATTTACCCTAGTCGGGAAGTGGTTTCGGGACCACAAGACCGAGTCGTAAAAATAATTCTTGCTATATTCTATGCTTATTATGTGTGAACATGAGTATGTGGAAGTTTCACTCCCTAATTTTACCAATTGCATGAGAAATTATTAATTGGGATCAATTTGAGACATTGTAAAAATATGATAGTCTAATTCAAATGCTCTATTAGTGCATGTACCAAAAAGAGTGGTTTTGCATGTCAAATTGCCCAAAAGATGATGGGTGGCCGGCCAAGGAGTGATGGTGCTCCACTTATTTCAATTTATTATGTTTTGTTTAGTTAACAAATGACTTAAAATAATTATAATAAAATGGAATAAAAGAGAAAAAGGGAAGAGGAGTGTTCATATTCTTCTCCACCTTGCCAAAACCGAAACCAAAGAAGAGAAAAAGGAAAATTCTCCTTTAGGCAATTCGGCACTACATCTTGCTAGTAGGAGGTAAGTTTTGAAGTGTTAGTTAAATCTTCTTATATGTTTAAGTCAATTTGTGAATGTATTTTGACAATATTAAGAAGGATTCAAACTTTTATGATGGTTGGACACTAAACCGTGTATCAAAGTGCTAGAATTAGTAGTTGTTTTCATGTATTATTGAATGAGTAGAAGGTAGAAAGGGGGTTTAGATGGAAGGTTCATTTGATTTATTTTTGTCCTTGTATGAGAAGAGGTTCATTGTTAAGGCCGAATGAGCATGCTAGATTAGTTGAAAAAAAAATGTTCATGCTATGAGGTAATTTGAACAATTGACCGAAACATGGAAGGAAGGGTAAGATTTATAAATTATGTTTTAGGGTGGAAGGTATAATGAAAGTTGTATTAAGCTTAATGTGCATACTTTGGCCTAAGTGTGGAGGAGAATTCGGCTAAGATAGTTGAATGTGGGTGTTGCCGATTTTTTTTTAAATGTAGATTATGGGAGTAGCTATAATGGGCATTAAGATGTTGAACTTAAGAAATTAGAAGTAAATGAACTTGATAGTATTTAAGAGATAGAGGTGATAGATTAATGTTGCACATTCGGCTATGGTTAGGCATGTTGATGACCTTATCTTGATTTAAATAATTAGGCATAAAAGGGGTGGTAAAGGGGATGGAATTGTTGAATGATTAGTTGGGTAACAAAAGAGGCATTCGGCCATCTCTTGAGAGCTTGTGTGATGTTGGGTTTAAAATTAGCAAAGGTAACTTACCTAATGCATGTGCATGTGTGATTAGATTTTTTTTGATGACATGATAGTTGCATGAGGTTGTTAGCCGAATATACTAACATACATATACATGTGAAATTGGATTGTAAATATTTAGCAAGGTGATTAAACTAGTTAAATTAT